>NC_137042.1:24634278-24711778 GCF_032717465.1 Coenobita brevimanus
GAGAGCATTTAAAGGCAGAACGACAAAGCACACCATATTCTTATTCTACTTTACTGAAGAACTTAACTAAATTAGCTTATCATACTACTTTATACAAAGCTAAACACAGTGTTACACTTGAGAAGTATATGTCCTGGAACTTATTTAAAAAAAAAAAAAAATCAATACAACGGCCTCTTTGAATAATTTCTTCTTGCAGCTACTTGACAATTCATAGCTGATAGAGTTCTAGTTTTTCATTTGGAAAAGTCTAGTGGTAGAAAGAAAGAAATAAAAAAAGTTCTCTGCCTGAAGGAACTGTTTCCCTCTGTATTTCCTACTGCCTCTGATTTTTAGCCTTTGAAACGCAGTGTGTCCAGGCATCTCGAAGTGGATCTTGAATTTAACTATCTGTATCTTGTTTTTGTTTTTCCTGAAGGGAACAGTTCGCGGGATCCTGGCCTTTGGTTCTTTCTTCCTTGCATTGAAAAAGAAAAAAAAAAATGCAGATTTTTGGGAGGACATGCCTTTAAAAAATAGTAACAAATTTCGACTACGTTATTTGTGTTGCTAGGCCTATGACAACTACTGATTTATGTCTATCTACCGCTATTTGACTATCTATCGCCCTAAAGCCGCATCCTGTGAGGGGCGGCCTAAACAAAAGGACCTCTACACATATACCAAGTAAGAAAAGAAAAACTAAAGAATACACACAACAAACCGGCAGCAAGTTTCAGTCAAAGCGTCAGAAACGGGGGGCGGGGGGGATGAAAGTACTGAAAGCATGTGTAACAAAATGAAAATGGTTTTCTGAAGCAATACGGCGAGGAAGGTGAATAATACAAACACAACACACAGAAAATGGTACTTGTAAGGATCTAAAAAAAAAAAAAAAAAAAAAAAAAGGAAGGGGGTGGAGGGGAATGAAAGGGCTGACATTTCAAATCAGATCAGAATGAGGTCAGCAATATGATCAATATTGATTTTCTGGAATAATGCTAAATGACAAAAGTGAAGATATACTCGAACCACACTAACAAGGTGTTCCAGTCAAAGCCTCCAAGAAAAAGAGGAAATGAAAAGGCTGACAGCATTTGCAATAAGATGAAGATGGATCTTCTGGAGTAACACGACGACGGAGGTGGTAAGGCGACAACAAAACGCTGGGAGATGTGATGTCTCTTTGCCCGGACATAACACCACAGAAACGAAAATAAGAAAGTCTTACCTGGGAGGACTAGATAAAGAAAAGAGGATTCGATTGTCATATGAGGATAAAACAGTGCAAAGCAAAGAAACAATCGTCATGTTACTGGATATGAGAAATACACAAATGTAAACAATAAATAATAAAACATAAAGAACTGATATAATGATGAAATATGAATAAAATATCAAACAGATTACATTTCTAAATGATGAAATCATGGTCATATATATATATATATATATATATATATATATATATATATATATATATATATATATATATATATATATATATATATATATATATATATATATATATATATATATATATGGGTGCAACTGTATTATACGGATGAAGTGCTCATTGTGGGAAAAAAAAAATTATTCACATAATTACTAAACATCAAAAGATGACTGCATATGGAGTGTCAGTTATGCATTAAATCGTCAGCTATGAGTACAATACCACAACATATTTATTACCTATGTAAAAAACTAAAAAAGGGAGAAATCTGTAATATCAGACTCAACCTCCCAAATATATACCCATGTCTAATGGTCAAAATAATGAAAGATGATGAAGGTTCTTAAATTTCGATCACAAATTTACTGTTATACAATATATACCAGTATTTACCTTTTTTGGACAACACAATATTCTGAATGTGGTAAATGTATAAATAAACAAATAAATTAATAAAATATTGAGAATATTGAGGGCAGCTAAGGAAAATCGAGTTAGTGGTTCTCGCCAGTTTAGTAATGCCACTGATCTTTTAAAAATAGCCTGTCAATCGCGTAAAATGACGAGCTTCTCACCTCTCAAAATATCTATGGACAAAAATATCTGAAATACCTTGTAAGCTCAATAACAGCGTCCAAAGGTACAAAGAGTAAAACAAAATATCACAGCAATGAAAGGCTTAATATCTTTTACCATAATCATATATCTTATCTCAGAATCTATAAAAATTCTTTCTCAGCATCCTCAACACCTTTCTCACCAACCTCTTTTACTTTAACATCTCTCTCTCTCTCTCTCTCTCTCTCTCTCTCTCTCTCTCTCTCTCTCTCTCTCTCACATCACCCTTGAGATTTTTATGTACCTCCCATCATTCCCTTCAAACTCAATATTCTCTACCTCATCACCTCCCCTATTTCAAAAATATCTGCCACCATCTCCAAAACCTCTGAAGTTCATGTTTCACCATTTCCAAAAAACATAAAAAAAAAAAAATCCCCAGTTCTCACTTTACCCGCAAAACATTCCCTGAATCAATTTTCCTTTAACTTTTCCCCAAATATAAAATACCCGCAGGACATTTCTCACCATATCCTAAACCATCCCTAAAAAATTCCAATTTCTCACAATTTCCGAAAATCTCTCAAAATACCTACAGCTCTCAACATCCCCCATACCGACCATGTCCCCATCTCCTTCAGCTGTTGAAAGGAGGTAACAACTCACATGCCATTACAGCCATATCGATTCGAACTGTGTAGGTAGCAATTACCACCATAATCTGCTAAATCTTGCTAAATGGCTTTTGACTAATTAACATCGTTCACCACATGGCCAATGACACTTGTTGGGCAAGATCCTTACAGCAAGTTACACCTGCTCACTAAAATGCAGGTAAATAAACACAATGCTGATGAATGCTTACATGAATCAGATCTGTATGTTTATATTTATTCCGTGACTGCTCTTTTCCTTGTTTTTTGAATAACAATTTTTGGCAAGACCCTCAGAGCATGTTAAATCTATTCAATGAAATGCAAGTAAATAAACACGTTGCTTAAATATGCTCTGAGTACTCACATGTGTTTTATATATCTATATTTCTTTCGTGATTTCTCTTCTTCTGCTTTCTGGATCCTATCTCACCCCATCCTCAGGTGGGAAAAATTACTACGGTATTATTATTAGTTTTATTTAATTATAGCAAAGAAAATGAGTGGTTTTGACTGAAGAAAAAAAAATTGCTGATAAAGGCATAAGTAAAACTTAGTGGAATGAAAGTGACTGGTTCTAGTTCAAAATGAATCTTTGATGATATATGTGAGTTCAACGAATTATTTTTTATTACAATAACGTGTGTGGGTCAGATGAGATAGACAATAAACATGTGCCTAAAATGTTTAGGTAATATAAGGCTATTTCTATTATTAATGTATGCTTTTATTTATCTACTGGAGTGGAACTGGGTGGTGGTGCGATAATATTTAGGCAAGATAATAATCAATGCTTCGTCAGTGATGGATACTTATGTTCCTGAGGTATTAATTATGGAAACCCTTTGAAAATAATGAACACATACGAATATTAAGTCCACTACTCAGTACTTCACTTGCTCAGCACCTCACCTGCTCTGTATCTCAGTGGCTGAGAACTCCCATTACTTCCCTACTCAGTACCTCCTCGGCTCAGTATTAACTCATGCCTCATTATCTCATACCTCACTTGCACAGTACCTGCCCTGTTATGTACCTCACCAGCTCAGTATCTCCACACCTTACCTCAATATTTCCCATCCTCAGTATCCACCGTGCTCAGTATCACCGGTACTTAATATCTCCCGTGCATACTACCTCACCTCACTATCTTCCTTGCTCATTACATCCAACTAGTTAAGTTCCTCCCCTGCCTCACCTGCTCAGTACATCCACTATCTCACCTGCTCAGTTCCTCACTTGCTCAGCACCAATTCTACTTCTCCTATCCAGTAACTCAGTAGACACAAGTTACAGTGCCAAGTCCCTCACATGATCAGTTTAGCTGGCAAGATTATTGGGATTTGATAACTGAGTTGGCAGAGGTAGCGGTTGGGACTGGGGAGGGGGTGACTGGGGGAGGTGGATTGGGAGAGGGGTACTGGGGGAAAGGGACTGGGGAGGGGGACTGGAGACTCTGGGGGAGTGGAGGGGATGGACTGGGGTGCTGGGGGTTGGGGTCTGGGGGACTGGGAGAACTGAAGGACTGGGGGACTGGGAAGATCGGAGGACTGAGGGAGGGGACTGGGAAGTGGGGGACTGGGACCTGGGAGGTTTGGAAATTGGGGGACTTGAGGACTGAGAGAATGTAGGACAGGAGAAAAACGAAAATTGTAAAAAAATCACAAAATAACAAAAATGAAGATACGATATTATTAATGACAAAAACTTCCACAGCGATCATAACTAAAGAAATTGGCACAAACAGGAAAGAAAACGTTATTACAGACAGAGAATTATTAACAGCAAAAATAATAACACTAATCAATCTACCAATAACGATAAAAATGTACTAATATTAAAGAAAATGGAGCCAATGGAACAGAAAATGGTATATTTGACAGAAAATGGTACTAAATGGAAAAGAAAACTGTACTACTAATAAAAGAAAATTATATTAATGAAAATACTAAATTAAAAAAGTAAATGGTACCGATGGCAAAGAAAATGATACTGACAATGAAAATGGTACTAAAAAAAAATGATAGGAGTAAAAAACAGTACCAATGCCAAAATCCGTCTAATAATACTACTTAAGGAAAATGGTATATACTGTGAGAAAAATGGCAGTAACGATAAAAGAAAATTGAAATAATGATAAGCAGTAAAAGATAATATTAACGCTAATAATGTAAACTGTTCTGAATTATAGTAAAAGAATTCTAGAAGAGGTATTAAGTCACAATTATATGAGGCTAAGAGGTGATTATCATGTATGCGAGAGAAATCTTACTTCAGACTTATTGGGTCACTAGGAAACAAAAAAGAATGAAAGAAAGAAAGAAAGAAAGAAAGGAAGGAAGGAAGGAAGAAAGAAAGAGAAAATATATTGGCAAAGTACCAGGCAAAAACTGTCCCCGTCTACTGGAAAAAAAAAGAAGTTAGAAATAAAAACAGGAGACATCAATCATGACAATAAAAATAATAATAATAATAATAATAATAATAATAATAATGAAATAATAATAATAATAATAATAATAATAATAATAATAATAACAACAAAGAAAATTTAATGGAGAAAGAAGCTCTAACTGAAAAGAAGTACTGGTAAGAAGAGGTAACACGGGACGCTAATTTCACCTGCCTTCCATAAGTACAGGAAGATACTGTACTGGGGGATACCAGTACTAGTGGGACTGGAACAGGTAACTGGGATGGTTACCTCTACCTGCCTCTCTCATACCGGTATATGAAAACAAGGACTAGGGTGAACTTGAGATAATAAATATACTAGGGAGAACAGGTAATAGGGCAAACAACTCTCTCTCTCTCTCTCTCTCTCTCTCTCGTACTAAATGAAAGAAGAGGCAGGCAGAACTTGGAAAAAAGAGAAAATACTAGTGAGAACAGGTAACAAGGTACACTAACTTTACCTGCCTCTCTTAGCACGGCCACGGGGATTACCTGTACTTAGGGCGCCGAGGAAAAGCAGCGGCCGATTGAGTTAATTTCCTGTTTGGGGACCTCGGCACACAAATCGCTTTAAGCTATAATGATGTGAGCGCCAGTCATCTAATCATCCAGATTTTTCGTCATCAATTTGTTCTTTTCGGGTCGGAATACTTTTCGGGGATGAAGGCTGAACCCTGGGATTTCGAAAAATGATGTTAGGTTCGCCGGCCGTGTATCTGAGGCATCAAAATATTTCATGATAATCCCATTGCCATGAGGACAATCAGGAGAAGGTTTTGTGTCCTCAGTATTACCACTGCCTACACGCTGGCTATAATGACACTCTGGATACGTGTAGACTCGCCTCACAAAACAAGATTACTGCTGCTCTCACGTACACCTCGAAAACGAACATAAATTCAGAGAGGCACGCAGAAGAAAAAAAAAATCCAAGCCAACTTAAAGTATATTGGAAATTACCTTGCTTGCAGATCTCAAAACACTCACTCACAAATGCACAACAAATTTTCTCACACAAATAAATTTCCCACAACCACAAAAGAAAAAAGAATTATCATCTAATGCCTTGACTCATATAATTTAAGAACACTAATCTTCAGGGGCCCAATTTAGTACAGTATTCATATCTATTTATACATCCAGATACAAAGCAATATATACAGCGAAAAAGCAGGAATACATCGAAAAATATGACCAATTTTATATCTGGAACTCAAAAATCATAACACAGCTGACTTGCCAGAGATAATATCCTTTGCAGCACTGCATTGCCCTTGACATTTACCAAAGAAAAGTACACTATAGTACCAGTAGCACCAGTCATGACTACTGAGAAGTAATATCATCATGAGCTCTATCTATCCATGTATCTATCAATTTACGTGGCTACCTACCTGTCTATATACTGTATTTATCTTCTTATTCAGACACCATATTCTTTAGTGAGGATGACCTTAAACAAATCCCATTCAAGTTACCTTGCAGTTCGACATCACGCTGCCTTCCCTCCAACTCACATCACCCACATTCATACACTGTTCCTCTCCACCCCATCCCTTCATCACATACGCTGCTGCCTTTTCCTCCTAGCTCCCTCAATCTTACTCACATACACTATCTAGTCAATGTCTCAGTCTCCATACTTTATTTTCAGACTTAATAAAAAATTCCATAACATGCACTCTTCCATAATGGGCCGTATTTTCTTTGATATAGAGAGGTTTCTTGCACTTCTTCCTAACAGTTCACAGCACCTAACTATCATTACTACCATTCACAGCACCAAACTACCATTCATAGCACCAAACCACTATTCACAGCACCAAAAAAAAACATTCTAGCACCAAAATATCAATCAAACCCATCCCTATCACTTACAGCATAAGACTAGCATTCATAGAACCAAACTACTATCAAACTTCCATTCAAACCACCAAACTACTACTCATGGTAGCAAACTCCCTTTTAAACACCATGCTACCACCAAACTACCATTCACAGAAGAAAAACGACAGAGGTACCATTCATAATAGCAAACAATCATACATCATACATCACCAAACTACAACAAGGAGACCCAAACTACCAATCACAGCACCAAACTACCATTCATAGCATCAAATTACTATCAAACTATAATAAACAGCACCAAACTACCCCCATACTACCATTCCCATTCCCAAACAAAGACCAAACTACCATCAATCTACCATTCACAAGATCAGAGTACCACTCATTCCACCAAAGAACCATTAAATACCACCCACAGCACCAAGCACAACCAAGCTACCACCCCACACTACCAACTCACCACTTAACTACCAATGAAAACGCTAAACTACTTCCACATCACCATTCACCCCTTCGGTCCCCTCCAAAGCACCTCTCTCCTAAGACTCTTCACAAAACAGTCCCGCGCCGAGAAAGTAACCCTACAGACGCATCACATAATTACCATGAAAATTGGAACCAAAATATTATTCCGCGAAACAACAGCAGACTCTAATACGCGGCCCGGCTATGAATTATAATGCAAAAACAATAGAGGCAGTTTTTTTATGTTTGGGGATCTGAGGAAAAAAGTGGAGTGGGGTAAGGGGTGGGTGGGTGAGGAGGAGAGGGAGAGGGACTTGTTTTCTCTCTCTCCCTCTTTTTTTTTTTTTTCCTGAGAAGAATCCTGTTATTTTCCCATTTTATCCGGTGCCCATTTTTGCCTCGCTCTGGCTCTTCCTTTTCTCTTCTATCGCTGCTCATTAGAGATTGTCACAGCGGCGCCATTCGCAGCCTCGCTAATGCTGCATAATCAGAACTGTCAGATGAAAGTCATTTTGCGCAGCTGATTGGCCATTATACGCGGAATGAAACCGAATATAACTGCTTATATATATAATGCATAATAATCGTCGGCGTGGAAGTGGGCACATTTCCGCGAGCCCCTGAACTCTTAAGTGTCAGCCGCGCTTCAGATATCTTGATCCAAAAAGCTAATTACGCCGTGAGTAAAATGTGACGTCGTTTTTGCTGCTGGAAAAGGGTCTGTCCTCTGCGTCCTTCCTAGCAACAGCAGGGACCGTATTAACATAGTAATGACCATGTAGGCAGGTCATTTCCACCTATGGCCTTGTGCATCACTAGGAGGGCCTGGTTTTTGTCCCCTGTTACAGCCATTCTGCAGGGTAATCCAAGTTTGCTAATGTGCCCCTCCACTGCCTGTTCCTAATTATCACTGGCATGAAATAGTCACCTTTACAGTCCAGACAAACATGCTTTTTCACGCATCCTTATATTTATACCATATACCTTGTACCCTACTAAAATTATGTGATACTTGTTAATGTACCCCTCCACTGCCTGTTCCTAAATACTGCTGCCATGAAATAGTCACCTTTACAATCCACATATACATATACATTTCCACACATTCCCATTTTTTAAAGGGGGATTTGAAAAGCTTATTAATCTTAGACTTGCTAATGCACCCTTCTACTCTCAGTTCCTAATAATATGCAGAATGAAGCAGTTACCCTTACAACCCACACATTTTTGTACATTTCCAACAGGTGAATTTAAACAGCGTACTTGTTACTTCAGACTTATTAATACACCTTTCCATTCCGTTCTTATCACCTGTAAAAAACGCTCTCTCTAGCAACATGTACATACATACAGACATACATATATTCATACATACGTACGTATATACATTCATACATATACACATTTCCACCCGACCTTATTCATTTTAATAAGGGAATTCAGAGAGGTTTAGACTTAATTCAAAGAACTGTGACTTCGTACGGAGTTTAATCGCTGATTTAAATGTAATCGTTCAATTGTCCATTCATCTCTTAGTGTAGCAAAGAGACTGCAAATAAAAAGCAGAGAACAGCAAGAAAAGAAGGACAGTACTTTGCTGTATCCATGATCTAAAACATGAAGCATAACTGTATACGGAAAATGAGTTCCTCTGAGAAATGTAGAAGGCTTTCAAGAGCACGATCAAAATCTCTGCAAAATATTATTATTATACCTCACTGTATTAATTTTTCGAAAATAACAAACAAAGAAAAAGATTAACACTGCGATGATTAAAGTATATATCAGTGAATCATATACCAAAGTTTTACAGAGGAAGGGGAAGGGTGGTCAGGTGGTTTTACGTCTTGGTAGAGGGCTCAAAGATTGCATATATGTGCCAACGTAAAATATTTCAGGGATTTAGACGGTGTGTGTGTGTGTGTGTGTGTGTGTGTGTGTGTGTGTGTGTGTGTGTGTGTGTGTGTGTGTGTGTGTGTGTGTGTGTGTGTGTGTGTGTGTGTGTGAACATACATACATACATACATACATACAGAGAGAGAGAGAGAGAGAGAGAGAGAGAGAGAGAGAGAGAGAGAGACGGGCGAGAGGTGGCCGGGGTGGGAATGAAGCGGACGACAGAGACAAAGAGGCAGACTCAGGGCCATGCAATAACCTGCCTGACGCCCCCCCCCCACGACTGACGGCACTGGGGAGGGCAGGAGGGGGAGTTGGGCTGGTTAGAAGGAAATACATCCACGTCTACGTGTTGTGTATAAATGTGTATGTGTGCCTCAGTATATGTAAAAAAAATACCCCTATACTGACGCTCTATACTGTATGTTGTAGAACGAAGCGAGGTGGCTGGGAGAGGAGAGGGGGCAGGGCTGGTTAGAAGCGAATACATCCACGTCTACTGTATGTCCCGTGCATAACTGTGCTCGTGTGTATATAGAAAAAATATACTGAAGGTGTACATACGTCGTCAAGGGGAAGTGGGAGAGAGTATATTTTGTGGGTAACTGATGGCCTTCCAGGGTTTGGGGACATAAGCTTTCTGTTATTTAGTTTGATGTGAGTCTTTTTTCAGGTCTTCTATGATTCGTTTGCAAACCTCCTGTTGGGTATGATTCCTGTGCATGAATCCTGTTGTGCAATTTCTGTAGATGTGACTCCTTCCTATTTCGCCTGGTTTTATATAACATTCCTCTGCACGTCTTCTGTTACTTAGGTATGATTCCTTTGTAAGCCTCCTGTTGTTCTGTTAAGTATGATCGCTTCATAGAGTGAGATGAATAATGATATGCATCAACTCACAATAATAATCCACAAAGCAAAAACTGTTCTCACGATTAACTTATTCCCTTGCAAACTACTACCAGGTATAACTGGGTATGAGGCTACTGCATTAAGCCACAGAAATAATCCATGTGACCAAAGACCATTTCCCACGATTAAAAGATAATTCGCACTCTTCGTTTCTCTTGTAGCGGCATCACATCTACGGAGACGAGAGGGGAAAAATCCAGGGAGAGGGCTAATTCGACAGACGTACCCCTTTTGGCTCGAGAGATGCGCTTGGATCATTCGTCCTTCCTGCCTGAATAAGTCAAGGCCTCACGTGGCAGGGGGTGGGGGGGAGCAAAGGGGGGCAGGGGGCAAAGGGGGTTCCATCTCCTCACACCTGCGACACCTCCAAATTGCGGACGTCCCAAAAGTTCCCAAACTCCGCTCCGAACTCCATAAAATTATTCGAAAAATGAGTTTGCAGTTACACGCTCCTCCAATGTTATTTTTTTTACATATATATACTTTTTCTCGTCCTCCTGGTGTATGTATATATTTTTTCCGCCCTGGCCCGAACCATCATTATTCATTAGTATCCTTGTGTGTGTGTGTGTGTGTGTGTGTGTGTGTGTGTGTGTGTGTGTGTGTGTGTGTGTAAATTTATATTCCGTAGGGGGACCCATTCCTCACTGTCGAAACAAATCAAATTACTGGGGCCGTTTCAGCGACGTGTCCCTCCCTGCCTGCCTTACACCCCAGCCTTACCCTGCCTCACCCTACCTTAACATTACCCTGCCTTACACCCCCACCTTGTCCTGCCTCACCCTACCTTACCATTACCCTGCCTAATCCTGCCCCACCCTACCTCGCCATTATCCTGCCTTACACTCTGGCCTTACCTTGCCTCGCTCTCGATTCTTCCATCTTATTCCCCTGCCATTATTTTGCTTTGCCATGCCTCACCCTGCATTCCTTTGCCTTACACTACCACTGTATCCTGTCTAACCCTATGTTAACCTTTGGCTGCCTTACTTCGTCATAAATCCCTGCCTTACACGTCGCCGTACTCTATCACCCCTACCTTACCCTATCTTACCCATCTGCCGTACCTTGCCGTACGTTACTGCCTTACCCTGCTTTATCCCTCTTGCCTCACCTTGCCTTTCCCTGCCTTACCCTGCTTCACTCTGTTGTACCCCCTTCCCTTGCTTTACCCTGTCTACTTAGCCTTAAACCCTGCCAAATACTGCCTTATACTGCTTCACCCTGCCTTCTTTACCTCACCCTAATTAGCTTGCCTTACCCTTCCCCATCTTCCACCACTCTTTCTCTACATCTTTGCATCACCCTGCCCCCACTGTACCTCATCCCGCATTATTCCCAGCATGCCTTACA
Source organism: Coenobita brevimanus (assembly GCF_032717465.1). Lineage (NCBI taxonomy): Eukaryota > Metazoa > Arthropoda > Malacostraca > Decapoda > Coenobitidae > Coenobita > Coenobita brevimanus. The sequence continues at coordinate 24,645,856 of NC_137042.1, forward strand.
TCCTTACCCTACCCAACCTTTCCCCGTTGTCTGTCTGCCTCGTACCACTGCCTTCTTCCTTTACCCTATGCCTTCCTGCCATACCCTGCCCTATCCCTTGCCTACCTGCCTTACACCTTGTCTTAATTACTCCTGCCTCTTTGTCTTATTCCCATTCCTTCCTGACCTACCCTCTGTCTTCCTTTCTTACCTAACCTTACCCTTGCCTTCCTTCCTTACTTGCATTTCTGCCTTACTCTTTGCCTTACATTCTTACTCTGGCTTATTCTGCCCTACCTTTTGCTGCTTAGTTACCCCTGCCTGACACCCTCCTCTCACATGCCTTGTCATTCCTCACCTGCCTAACATCTTCCTAAACACTCATCGCTCTAAACTTTTACCTAACTAAACTCATAAGATCCCCGCCATCAAGCTCTCACCTGTCTAACCCACGTCTGCCTGACACCGTCGCCTGCCTAATCTCTCCTCTTTCTCAACCCTCCCCTAACTAAACCCTCCTCTTCCTAAACTCTCCTTTGCCTAAACCCTCCCTTGCATAAACCCTTCTCTGCCTAAACCCTTCTCTGCCTAAACCCTCCCCTGCATAAACCCTCCTCTGCCTAAACCCTCCTCTGCCTAAACCCACCCTGCCTAATCCCACCCTGTCTAAACCCTCCCCTGCCTAAACCCTCCCCTGCCAAAATCCTCCCCTGCCTAAACCCTCCTCTGCCTAAACCCTCCTCTGCCTAAAGCCTCCCCTGCCTAAACCCACCCCTGCCTAAACCCACCCCTGCCTAATCCCTCCTCCGCCTAAACCCTCCTCTGCCTAACCCTCCCGCGCCTAAACCCTCCTCTGCCTAAACCCTCCTCTTCCTAAACCCACCTCAGCCTACATCCTCACCAACCTCAGTTAACCCCTTATATTTAACTCCTTCTGCCAGGGAATTGGAAAAGACGATGTAGGAGAGGAAGGAGGCAGCAAATGAAAAATAAGGAAAGGAAATGAGAGAAAATAGCAAGAGTACACAGGTAACGATATCAGAGAGGAAAGAGGTAAGGGAAAGAGTAGAGAGCACATCAAAGGAAAGAAGGAAATCAGTAGAAAGCAGAGGAAAATGATAAGTGAGAGAGAGAGAGAGAGAGAGAGAGAGAATAAAAGAGCAGAGAGGGGGAAGAAGTCGATGGAAAAAATCAATGTTGGGGGAAATCAAACAGCAAAGAGAGGGAAAAGTGTAAGAGAGAGAAAAAAAAAGAGAAACGGAATCAAAGAGTAAACAGGGGAATGAGATCACAAGGGAAGTAAACAGAGAGAGAGAGAGAGAGAGAGACAGAGAGAGAGAGAGAGGAATAAACAGGGAATGCAAGGGAGATCAGAGAGCAGCAAGGAGGGTAAGGTTGAGTTAAAAAGGAGAGAGAGAGAAAGAGAGAGAGAGGAGACGAGAGGGGCAGGGACGTGGCGGAAAACGAGGGGTAATGGAAGACAAGGGGAGAGAGAGAGAGAGAGAGGAATAGGGGAAATTGAGAGAAACAAGAGCAAATGGAGGAAGTGGAAGAAGGAAATAATACATAAGGAGAGACCAAAACAGGGGTACAGTACTGGGAAAACGAAAGGGGAATGGAAGAGAGAGAGAGAGAGGGGGGGGGGGAATAGGAAGAGGGAGAATGAGAGAAGAAGGAAATAATACATAAGGAAAATGAAAATGGAAAAAAAGTGGAAGAAGGAAAACAATGGAGAATGAAAAAACAAGGGAAGGGGGTGGTAATGGATAAAGAGAGAGAGGAAAGTGGGGAAAGAAAAATGAAATAGGATATCATTATAAGGATGAAAGACAATGAAAGACATGGGGAGTGAAAAGAGAGGAGGAAAAGACAGAGGATATAGTACAGGAAGGAAGAGGTAAAGGGAAAGGAAATGGGATACAACGAGAAAAGGAAGAGAGGTAATGGAAGACAAGGGGAGAGAGAGGGAATGCATGGGGAAGGAAAAGAGAAAAGGAGGGAAGAAGAAGATAACAAAAAAAAAAAAAAAGAGTTAAGAGGAAGAATGAGGGTAAAAGGAAGAAACAATAAAAGAGGTGAAAGGTGTATGGAAACAAATGACAAGATGATTGAGAGTGGGGATGGAGAGAAAAGGAGAGGGTGAAGGAAGTGAAAATAGGAGTGGGAGACAGAGGGAATGAAACAATGAGAGGGAGAACCAAGGAAGGAAACATACTGAGAATGAGTAAAGGGAGAAACAAAATACAAACACGGACGGAAGGATGGAATGCAAGGGGATAGTATGGAGACGGGGAGGAGCAGGAAACAAGAAAGGGAGCAAAGGGGAAGAGGGAAACAGTGAATAAGAGAAGGGAACGGGAAATGAGAGGGACAAACAGGGAAAGAAAAAGACAAGGGGAAGCAAAAGACGAGGAGAGAGTACAGACAGGAACAGGAGAGTGGAAAATGGAAGAGAGGCACAAGGAAAGCAAAAATTATTAAGAAAGGAGGAGGAAAGCCAAATCAGAATATATGGAGATGCAAGAACCTGATGGACGACTCAGGGATGCAAGTAGACAGAGGGGAGGGGGGGGGAGAAAGATAGGAGGGAGGAGGAAAGAGGAAGTGAGGGATAAAGCGGGAGGAAAACAGAAACAAAGAAAGTAAGGAAGGGCGAAATGGGAAATAAGAAGACAGAGAATGGTAATGAAAGACAAGGGGGTGGTAGGTAGAGGTGACAGAGAGGGGAGAGAGTGAGGGAGGAGGACGAAATGGAAAGTAATAAGAGTGGGAGCAGAAATATAGGAAAATAGGAAAAAGGAAGAAAACCCAACTAAAAGGAAATATAAAATATGAGGATGTGAGAAATAGATAATGAAAACGATAGACAGAACCGTAAGTATGAAAAGCAAAATGATATAAGGAGAGGAGAAAATGACAAATGACAAGGGGAAGAAATAGGAATTAAGATGCGAAGAAAATAAAAGTAAAAGATAGAAGGGTAAGAAAATAGAAAATGAGAAGGAGGATGAAGGAAGAAAGAAACTATAAAGAGGAAAAAGGCAAAAGGAATAAGCAAAAAAAAAAAAAAAAAAGGAAATAAGAAGGAATTCGATGAGAAAGGGGAATGAAAAAAATTAAGATGCTTGACTATAAAAATGAAAGACAAAAACATTCACACGTTACGAGAATTTAAGACTGCTTTTGAATTTCGTGGAGATATAAATGCAGATGAAGTCACTTGGAATTTCACTTCCAGCATCCGACGACTTAGACAAAATAGCTGAACGTCAGATTTTCTTTTTTTTCTGAAGGGGTCAGATGTAGACTAAATTATCGCCATTACTACGGGGTCGCTTTCTTATGTTAAAACATAAAAAATCGTTTGGCAGCAGGACTGAAATATGAACTGCAACATCAGAATAAAGTGATCATGATAATTACTAAAATTCGTGGATAATGATACAAAAAGGTAATTATAGGAAGGTAGTTTGCACAATTCGTGAACAAGAAAATACAGACGTAATCATTTAAGACATTTGAGATATTCTGTGAAATTCGTAGATAAGGATTTGCAGATATAGTCACAGAGAGGTGTAAATGTGAAAAGGTGAAAATGGTGAAGGGAAGAGCGGAGAGCAGAAGGGGCGTGGGAGATGAGGTAAAAGAGGTGCGAGAAAGAGGAGGCATTAATATCACGGTGAGGGAGCTGGAGGTGTGGACCTGGGTGGATGGGGGGGGGGGAGTCGAGGCAAGAGGATGGGAAGGCGATGTGAAAAAAGTAAGGGGGCTGGGGAGGGGGAGAGGGAAGGAGGGGGGATGAGAAGAGTAGGGGGAAGAGCGGGAAGGGGTAGGCAGGATGAGGATTCAAGGGAGAGGTACAGGGGGTGGATAAGGGGGGGGGGAAGGCTTCAGTGCACCCTATTATTTCCACAAATTCCTGTCTCTTTTAAGCCGGCGCGGGGCTAGCTAGACTCGAGATGGAAAGAGAAAGAGGCACCCCGAAAAAAGTAAACACAATTCATGCAAAATAGAATACAGATAGAAACTCATCACGGAACAGAGAGGGGGGGAGGGAGGGGGGGAACCTTTTTTTTTAAACCCTTCTGCGGGAGAGAAAATTTCAAATGTATGAGAGGCGGAGGGGGGAGTTGCCGACGGCCGCGAGAAACTTTGGAATTTTGGCGACAAGGGAGAAGTGAAGGGGCGGGGGAAGTGAGATGGAGCGGGCTGGGGAGGGGATACAGTCGCTGCCCTGTGTCATCCAACCCAAGTTTATTCATCACGGGTGAAGGACGCGGCGAAAAATCCTGCCGGGGAATGATGAAATGATGATAACCGGGAGGAAAACATTGTGGCGGCTGGCGGTAGGCGGACTCTGTATCGACTTGCTTGGCCGGAGGAGTGACGGGGAGGGGGTGTGGCGGGGGGAACAGCGCATGCCAGGTGAAGTCCAGGCAGCGCCGAGACTCCAGCAATTTTCTGTTTTATATGTTTTCGATCAGCGACGTCCACGTGCACTTGAGCGGCGATGGAAAGTGGAGGAGGAGGAGCTGACGCACGCACGAACGGACACACGAATTTGAGAGAAGCAGCCAAAAGGGAGGAATGATTAAATGCACAGAATGCGCTGGAAAAAGGGTATAGGAAATGATGAGGAGGAAACGGAAAGAAATGATGCACTAAAGTTTATGACGCTTCTGCAACATAAAGGGAAAGAATGAGAAACTATGACCGAACCATCGCTCGGAGAAAAGCAGAAATCCACAATAACAAACCGCATGGAAGAAGCACAACACGAGGGAAAGAAGGACAGGGGAGGCTGAAATAATGAGAGGGGAAGAGAATGGAAGGAAGACATAGAGAGGAGCAGGAGGAAGAGAAGGAAAGAGAGAGATACGAGGCAAGAGCAAAAGCATCAGACAACCTTGATCATGCCCGGCCTCTGATGAACGCACTCCTGTGAGCGATAATACGCGGCCATAAAATAATGCAGCCCAGGACGAAAGCGGCAGAAAATTAGTCGTAACTCTAAATCCCAGGGCTTCTAAAATCTGCCCCAGTCCGCCAAGGTCCGAGCGTCATGAGTCCGGATCGTCAGGAACTGTTGCATGCACGGAACCCATTGGCCGACGCTTGACCAATGGCTGCCCTTCCTCAACCAACGCAGAAGGAAGCAGGCAAATCGAGGTGGTGGTGGACGAGAGAGAGAGAGAGAGAGAGAGGAGGGGGGATGGAGAGAAGGGTGGTGGGGTTTCGGAAGCGACGAACCCAAGAGGTATTTGGAGAGAGGCCCCCCTTCATACCCCCTAAGCCCCCTCATACCCCCTAAACCCCCCAAGATATCCCAACCTTCATATCCTCCTCCCCCCCCCCTCTCTCTCTCTCTCTCTCTCTCTCTCTCTCTCTCTCTCTCCCTGGATATATTCGCTCCGGGGATCCAGGCATAATTCTCCACTGGTCCCCGTGTTCGCTTAGGGTAATGCAAGGGTAATTCACTCCAAGTAGCCATGTTGGAAAAAATATAGATCATTCTCTCACTCTCTCTCATTCTCTTTCCTTATTTCTCCCTCTCTCACATTCTTTTCTCCTCACTTTCGCTAAATTCATGAGGAAATGACACAGATCATCCTCTCTCTTTCCCGTTCTCGTGTTTTTCTCTCCGATTTCATGAGGAGAGAACGCACAATTTATCTATTACCAAGCTGAGAGAGAGAGAGAGAGAGAGAGAGAGAGAGTTTTAATTCGTGTGCAAGCAAGTTAAAACCTGGGGGCACCAACCAGACTTGTCCTCCAGCGGTTGTTGTTTTTGTTGTTTTCGCTGTTGTTGTTGTTTTCGTTGTTGCCTTGGATGTTTTAGTTTTTCATTATCCCAGCAGGTGCCGTTGGAAACAATTCGACCCGCGTACCACCTCCCCCCCGACGCATTTTCTCTCACTCGCTTTAACCTAATGCCATTTTCTCTCGCTCTCACTCACGCACGAACCTGATACCATTATCTCTCTCTCTCTCTCTCTCTCTCTCTCTCTCTCTCTAACCTAACGCCATTTGTGCGAGGACAGGGTTAGATCCATGCGTCCCCGCTTTTCTCATTACCCTGAAGCCTACCACGTTAGAGAAAGAGAGAGAGAGAGAGAACCCATCCGAGCGCTTTTTCAAAATATGAAGAATACAACGAGAAGTGCAATAATACAGCAGACGGGGTATTTAGCATAGAAAATAATAAAAGTGAATTGGAGAAACTTAAAGAGATGTGCCATTATTTTTTTCCCACGCGATTATGTTCAGTTTAGGAGATTTTTTCGAACGGGACGCTTAGATAAAAAAAATAAATAAATAAATAACCAAGCGAACAGCTAAATAAAATCGTCTAGTAACAGGATCGAAAGCAAAAAAATTACATCCTTTATTTAACGGATGGAGAAAAACCCTCACCAAATTCTTCACTAATTAAGGGAACTCGCTGAATAAAATCGTCAAGTAGCTGCGGGAATGACAACGAAAATAATTACGTCTCGTTAGTTAAGGATTTGAACAGTGGCGCCGCTACCTGCATGGTGTTGAGAGAAGAACCAGTGTAGTCGACGTCGCTAGCCAATCACAACGTCCCGCCACTCCTACCCGCGATTTCATTGGTCCGCTGCAAGTATTTTTTCTCCCCCAACCCCCTGCCCCCTATTCCCTACATAGCCCCCCCCCCTTCCTTAACCCTCTCTGTCTCTCATTCATACATACATACATACACGCACACAGTCACAGGCGAAGAACGTTCATTTGAATTTTCTTGCCGCCTCTCTAATATGACTGAAATATGTAGGGGATAGATTTCTTGCGGTCTGCATTCTCTCTCTCTCTCTCTCTCTCTCTCTCTCTCTCTCTCTCTCTCTAACCCACGCAATACCCACTACCAACATGTAATATCCAAACTCCAGGGTTTTTTTTTAAGCAAATGCTGGAATTTTTGCTTGGCAGGCTGAGCACCGAGCCCGTGTTATTGAGTGTGTTGGGTAAAATATCCCTGGCTGTTGTGATGGTGACGGCGGCGGAGGTGGTGACCGTGGCGGCGGCGACGGCGATGGCGGTAGGTCATGCAGGATGGCTAGCGATCAGGTGTGCTTCCATCAGTCCCTGCCTCATATTCTGCTTACCCACATCTGTCTTGTTCTAACTTATCCTGCCCTGCTCTGCCCTGCCCTGCCCTGGTCTAGTCTGGTCTGGTCTGGTCTGGCCTGGCCTGGTCTGGCCTGGCCTGGCCTGGTCTGGTCTGGTCTGGTCTGGTCTGCCCTGCTTTTGTCTTGTTCTGTCCTACCATGTCCTGCTCTAACCCTACCCTGCCACGTCCTGTCCTACCCTAGCCTGCCCTGGCCTATTCTGCCCTGTTTTGCCTTACCCTTTCCTACATTGTTCTGTGCTACCCTCTCCTGCCCTGCCCTTCCCTTCCCTTCAGTCCCATGCCCTGCCTTGTCCTATAGTACCCGCTTTGCTATCTACCTGTCCGCACCTGCCTTGCCTTGCCCTGTCCTGTCCTGTCCTGTCCTGCCCTCTATTGTCCTTCTCTGTCCTTTCCTTCCCTACCCTGCCCTTCTCTGTCATTTCTTTCCCTGTCTAGTGCTCCCCTGCCCTGCTGCCTTGCCCTGCTCTCTCTCTCTCTCTCTCTCTTTCTCTCTCTCTCTCTTGTCCCCTTATTCATCTCCTTTCCCTTTTACCCACTTCCTTACTCACTCATTCCTCAATATCAAACTTTTTTACACATCCCTTCATTCCTTTACCTAGACGCCACCCATTTCCTACTCAAGTAATTAACCACTTTAGCACGATGGTGTCCTTTGTTTTTCTTTATTGCTCCCACCAAACAAAATTATTCTGCTGGGAAATACTTATCGACGTAGTTTACATACAGTCTCCATTAATCCCTGGTATGAGGTCTTTCCTAAGTTGAACGTAGACTGTTTGGTGGTAGCTAGATTAAATGCAAAAGATGTCCCTGGTGTGAAAGGTTAAATTTCATCTTCTGTCACCTGCTCCATACCCCATTATTTTACAAATTCTTTAATCTACTGCATTACTCATACCCAACTTTGTCCACTCACCTTCATTCATCATTTTCCCTTATACTCACTCACCCACATTTCCGCTGGCCTTTTTTCCTTACCACATATTCACAAACAAATTTTCTTACGATTTATCTTGCGTTGATGTTGATATGTGCACGATTAAACCCCTTCAATTCCATGACGCCATTACTTTTTAAAACTCCAGACGCTTTTACTCATCTTTTGATCTCTCGGAACTGGAAGGAATAATTATAGAGTTACACAAACCCTTCCAGCTCGAAATGTCTCTCCTACGCTGAATGAAATCGTCTGAAGGTAGCATGACAAATTTCCAAAAGACATCATCATACTGAAGGGACTCACCGCTTTACTATGACTTTTTTTCTGTATAAGGACATTTTTATTTAGTTTGTGGCAAAGTTCTTATAACTGGAGAGGTTAACGGGTGTCCGTTCCAATACTTTCACCATCAGATGTCACTTCTGAGTAAAATCGTTTGGTTGTAGCTGAATTACAGTGAAAAACAGGCAGATGGCGCATTTTTCCTTTTATTCCTATCTCCACTAATTTTCATTAACCTTAGGAAAGATGCTTAGTGGTAAAATATTTAATAGAGGTTACAACTATCCTTTCCAGTTCCAAAAGTCTCCCATTAGTTAAATCGTTTGGAGATAGCCAAAAAAAAGTCATCGAAGTGAAGGGTTACCCACTTCAACACGATGATTTGCTGTTTCATATTAAATAATTTCTGGATATCTCCTTATTTTCATTTACCTTCCGAGGGATTTGTGAAGCCCTTAATAAACCCTTCATCACAAAGTTCTTCCTACACTGAATAAAATCATCTGGAGGTTGCAAGAGAAAAAAATGACATACTCCGACTGAAGCAATTAAGATCATACCATAATAATTCGCCAATACTATTCATCTTTTACTTTAACTTGACCTAAAATTCCCATCTCTCCATCTTGAATGCTGAGCTGAAAGATTATATTGATACTAGCTTATGATGCTAGTCACGAAGATGTGCTATGGAAAGGGCATAGAACCGTAAATTTGTCTTTTTCTTCTAATAAGCAACGTGAAAAATGTTGTAAGAGGAAAAAAATTTGGGCAAAGTTACAGTAAAAAAAATAAAATTTCCCTGGCTAGTCCTTGAACACACACACACACACACACACACACACACACACACACACACACAAAGAGAGTAGCTTTTGGTTGGGAAACACTTCTTTGGCATTTTCTTTTCGTCAGACGGTTTTCCGATACAACGACGTGTTTATTTTTTTTATTCTTCGGACGATTTTCTTCAGGTTACGAGAGACTGTTCATTGCATCAGCCTTAATATCCCCTGAATGCTATCATGTGTCTTTTAATTCCTGCTTGCCCTCTCCAGACGATTTCATTCAACTTAGGATCTGTAACACCGAAGAGGTTTGTTAAGGCTATATCTATCATCAAAGAGTCTCCCCTAATATGAATAAAACCGTCTGGATGTAGCAAGAATATGGTGAAGAATGTCACTGGATGGATGGGGTTAATGAAGGTTATATTAATCCAACAGTTCCATACATCTCTCTTACGAGGCAAAAAAATAATCTGGAAAGAGTAACAGTCAAATATAAAGATGTCTTATCAGTAAAGATAATAAAGTGCTTCCTACTGATTTTACTTAAACTGATGACAAACTATTTTATTCACCTTAAAATCTAACTGCAATGAAAGGGTAAAGAAATATGTGATACCGTCAAAAAATAAAGAAATGTATAAATAAAAAATATATATATGACACAAACGAGACACACTTTGCATGAAAATTCTCACACAACAATGATAAATGTACAGAAAATATAAATGAAACCACAACCACCACCACCCTCCTGCTCATGATCATCATCCTAATCTCCACCAGCACCACCACCACCCCACCACCATCTTTACCTACACCACCACCACCACCACAACCACCATCATCATCTTTACCTATTTTTCGCAGCTGAGGATGCTTCGAAGTTGAATCCTGAAACAAGGAAAATGTGAATAAGCAAATAGGAGAACAGCATATGTAAGACAATAAAATATAACATAATACCACGACCTGGGCTTTAAAAATACAGTATGCTGCACGTAGGAGCATAACATTAAAACACGAAAATATAACTGAAGACCAAATAAAAGACGAAACAAAAGATCGAAATAACAGTGCCACACCTAAGACATACAAGAAAATTAACACTTAGGCTCCTGTAACTCACCCAGCTGAATAAAATCGCCGACGTTAGTTGAATACGGTACTAGAGATATCTCGACCGTTGAGAGGGTCAACAGGAAGGTATGAACACTCAGACCACTTCGTTTTATTCTTAGCTTTATTATTAGACGTTACTTGGAATATAGCACTGGATACACCCGACCATAAGACTGATAATTGTGATGATATTAACACTCGGACTCCTATGGCCCATCCTCAGCTGAATAAAATAATTTGACGTTGACTGAAATAAACGTTAACAGACGCGACCTAGAGAAGCATAAAAAACACAAACGCTGAGTAAGCAAAGCAGAAACAAACTCCGGAAATAAATACAACAGTAGACAAATTTAATACAGGACTAATAAAACGTTGGTCAGAGTAACAAGGAAATGGAGTATGACCTGCTAGTCTTCACAACAGTGTCTACCCTAAGATTTAAAGAATCCATTGGCTGTAAGAGAAGGAAAAGGCAAAAAAGCATCATGACAGCTAAGAGGTTGAAAGAGATTTGAAAGTTTGGAGTGCTATATTTGGAACGAAGAAAAAATAAATTATCTATCTATCAATCTGTTTCTAATAACAACAAAGTTGCAGTTAAGATTAAAAAAAAAAAAGTACTTTCATATACATAATTTATGCTTAAAAAGTGAACTCAAGAGTATTAACAAACCAAAACCAATAATTAGCCAGAACAACAGTTATAACAAAGACAATGGATGAAAGCAACTACCACTGACAAGAGCAACAACAGGAAGACCATTAAAACAAATAATATTAACCTCTTCAGCTTGAGTAGTAAAATCTTTTCATTCTTACTCTCCAGACATTATATTTTAACTAAGAAAGATCTCTCGCACTGAACGGATTAACGAAGCCTGCATCTAACTCTTTCAGTTCCAAAAGTTTTTCCTAAGACTGAAAATATCGTCTGAAGAAGCAATAATAAAAAGCTGACAAAAGTAATAAGGCAAAATATAATAACAATAACTGCGAAAACAACTGCAACATCACATAAAGCAATAGTGTTTCTAAGATTATGCAAGTCATCAATCTGTCTTCCACTCTTTTCCTGCTCTATCAGGAACGTAGGAGGCCAAGGCTGTTACTTATTCCCGTAATAATAATAATAATAATAATAATAATAATAATAATAATAATAATAACAATAATAATAATAACAGTAGTAGTAGCATGGAGACTTAACGGAGAACAATTGACGTTTTTTTTTTTTGTTCCTTCACTACGATGGCGTCTTCTACACTTTCTCTGTTAACACCTACGATTTCATGTACCTTATGAGAGACGCCTCCTATCCAAAATCACTGATGGATTTTTTCTCGAATCCCCTCCCTTCCAAATGGCCCTTCTGAGTCAAATCGTTAGGCAGTATAAAATAAATACATGAATATGTGTTAATAAATAAGAAAAACATCTTCAGATTCAATGGGTTTATAAAAACTATTTCTCAAAGTTTAGGTGCATTTACTGAAGATCCCAACAATTAATGCATAAAGTGTTTTCCAAAAATTTAAAAATATATATTGACAATCTCCAACAGAGAGAGAGAGAGAGAGAGAGAGAGAGAGAGAGAGAGAGAGAGAGAGAGAGAGAGAGAGAGAGAGAGAGAGAGAGAGAGAGAGAGAGAGAGAGAGAGAGAGAGAGAGAGAGAGAGAGAGAGGAGAGAGAGAGAGAGAGAGAAGGAGAGAGAGAGAGAGAGAGAGAGACAGAGAGTCTGTTACGAGTATGAGACCATTATGAAACATGCCACCGTGCGTTAGTGTGCCTGTGTTAAAAAAGTAAATGAGAGTAAAACACAAAGTACGAGTACACAGGAGTAAAACAAAGTACAAACATATGGAGGTAAAACATGAAGTACGAGGATTTAAGGGACATAAAAAAAAAAAAAAAAATAGAAGACGATAAAACACAAAGAGGAAGATGCACCAAATAAGAGAATATGAAGATAACATTCAAAGGGAAAAAACACCAAGTATCAATATATGACGGTAAAACACACAGTACGAGTATACCAGGGAAAAACACAATGTACGTGTACATTAGGCGAGTATATCAGGGAAAAACACAAAACAAGAATATGACACAAAAGTAAGAGAATGAGGGTGCAACACAAAAAATAGAAGCATATGCGGATAAAACACACACGTACACTACCACAGCACGCTCGACCAACTCTCTTTGTTTATCCTTTTTCCTGTAAACATGTGCAAAGTGTACATTGTGATGGCGGATGGTCGGAGTGGCGAATGTACTGAAGCAAGGCATTAAAATGTACCGGTAGTTGGCACAGTAATTTCTGTGTGTCTAAGGTTAATTCTGATGATATTAAAAACATATTAGACAGGTGGACTTACAGATGGACAGTTAAAAATTATTTATGTCTGTATTGCTAAGGTAAATTCTGGTGATATAATATTATATACTGTTTAGATGCAGACAGACAGACGGAAAATGACAGGCAGATAGAGATATAGATAGACAGCTAAGCAGGGAACACTGATATGTTTATATTTCATTAAGTGCTTTATTTCCAAAAGTATTATAAAGGCTGAAATCTCATTAACATGGCGTTTTCATTTTCATAACACTATTGCTATCTCCGCACTGTTATATTCAGCATAGGGGAGAGTTTTCAAGCACAAATTATTGACTTGCCTTCATTGCCTCCTTAACGCAAGAGGTCTTTCTTAGGTTAAATAAAATGAAATGAAGGTGGCAAGAATAAAATATAATAATAACTCATCGTACTAAACAGGTTACCTCAGCTGATGACCAGACAGATGATTTGTAATGGTATGTAGAGGTATGGATAGTAATCTAAATGGATTTGCAAACTTCTTAACATCCCTTCCCAAGCGACTTGGCCCAAGCGATCTACGAGTATTTTACAATTTACAGCGCAGTATCCTCGTGTGTCACTGATAAATTTTAGGCCAGCAAAAAAATTTTCAAATAACATACACGAGAATGTTAAAGTGCTGTATGTAAAATATATCGCTATGGAAGCAGCGCTACGAAGCCTCTTACGCCACCTAAAAACGGCGATACAAGAGACGGACAGACAGACAGGCAGAGTTGTGAAGAGGCAATAATCGCATTCCAGCCACTCACCAGTAACTGTAATAAGATATGCATAAACTGATAGGTAAATATACATACACATTACAACACAAAAATAATTATCTTACACAGCAACCTACATCAAAACCGTAAACCTTCCTACAAGCCCAATTTGATGTGTACGATTTTCCTACTGTATAAGTGACACCTGCAAAAATCTCTGCAACAGAAATACACAAAATTATCAATGAGGACCAAGGAAGGATTATGAGTGTCCAGTACTACAATAAGAATATATAAAAATTTCACAAAAACATAAGTACAGGGAAGACGAGTCTGAGAATGTGTCCAAGACAGGGAGAGGAAGGAGATCACGGGAAGGCAGGGAGAAAAAAGAAGAAACGGAGGGGAGAACGGAATTGTAGGATGGGGGGAAGGGGAGAGAGGGAAGGGAGGAACAGGAGAGAGGGCGGGGAGGAAGGGGAGAGCAGGAGAGGAGGAATAGGAGAGCGGGAGGGGGAAAGGGGAGAGGAATGGGAAGGGGGGGAACTTGAGGGGGAAGAGAGAGAGGGGAAGCAAGGGAGAGGGGGAGAGGTGGGACGGGGGAAGCCAGGGAGAGGTGGGAGAGGGGGAAGAGGTGGGAGAGGGGGGAAGAGGTGGGAGAGTGGAGAGTGGGAGGGGTGGAAGAAAGGGGTGCAGGGAAGGGGGAAGGTAGAGGGTGGAGGGGGAGTTAGTAACCAATTGAGAGGTGCCGCTCCCATAGACTTCATTCACAACCACGCCGCACACCCCTTCAGACTCCTTGGCAATTTATTTATTTACTTCGTCTTTTTCAAGCTTATTTTTCTTGCTACCAGATAACTGTATTTAGCTATGAAAACCCTCTATTAACGAATAAGATAACCTGGCCAACCTGAGGACAATTTAATAGTTTAGGGGAGATGCAGTGAAAATGGTAAATACGACAGTCTCACCTTAGCTGACTAAAAGCTGTTTGTAACGAGAAGGAATGATAAACTACGTCATAGGATAGCAAGGATTAATGAATGACATTTGCAACTCCTCTAGTTTGAAAATTCTTTCTTAAATGAATTAATTGTCTGGAGGCAGCAAGAAAATTTTAAGATAATGACATCATCGCAGTGAAGGAAGGAGAAATCAACATCTGTATTGCTTTATAATTATATATTATATATATATATATATATATATATATATAGATAGATAGATAGATAGATAGATAGATAAGATAGATAGATAGATAGATAGATAGATATATGCTCGTATGTAATGCTTTTTAATAGAGTTTAAGTACATTCTGAGATAAAAATTCGCCTAAAATTCCATTGCGTCTCCCTCACCTTAGAGCATACCCGTCATTTTCCTGTCTACCGAATAACATCAAATGTTCATCAGCCAAGAAATGTTAGCCGCCAGATGAAAGGAAGACGCAGAAGAGGTGAAATATTTGGCGAACTTTTTTCTTCGACTGCACATCATCAAGTAATCATACATGCATAACAAAGTGATTTAGAAATACAACAGTTCAGATCAGTAATTTTACAACTTGAATATTTTCTGAACGAGCTTCTTCCTTGTTGGATTAATTTTCGTGTTTTGATTTTTTCAGATGGTGGTCTCACTTGGTGTTATAATAATAATAATCTACTGTACATTATAATGACCCGATTTCTGTATGTTTGTTTGTCAGTTACCGTAACACGGCAAAAACCGGTGCATGTAGCGCAATATTTCTTTGAGCAAGGTACCATTAAAATGCTCTAACTTGAAGAATAAAACAATTTCCAGTCCAAGCGAGCCACCGGTTCCCGAGTTATGACTCATTTCTGTCTGAGGATACGCCTTTATGCGAGTAATAATAATAATAATAATAATAATAATAATAATAATAATAATAATAATAACGGTGGTGGTTGTGGTGGTCACGATAACTGACAACCCTCTAAACGTTGGGCCTAATCTAGTATCTTATTACAGCTAATATTAGACAATTTTATTCAGCTGAGAGTGTATTAAGAGGCCTAGACTGATAATATGATAAAAAAAAAAAAATTATATTACTGGCCGTTGAGTATGCTGATCAATATCCTAACATACGCTTTATTTATTTATCAATGTACTGTATCATAAAATATTCACTGTCATCTTTGAAGCTACGAAGTCAGTCATTCATTTATTAACACAAATTCCAGAGTCAACAAAAAATTCAACTATCACGACAGGACCAATTAATTAGAATCTTAACCCTCTGAACACGATTTTTTTTTTTTTTTTTTTGATACCGCATGCCCTATAATTTCGGCAAAGGAGGGGGTTCAATTTAGCCTTCTTTAACCCATTTTCTCCGATGAACTATTTTCCATTTTATTCTTGCTGCCACCAGACGATTTCATTCAGCTTAGGGGAGACTGCTTGTACTGGAGAGAGATTAAATACAGCCATCACCTACTGTTCAATAAAAGAGGGTACTAAAAAGCTTAAGAAAATCATCTGGAGATAGGTGTAATGAAACTTAAAAGATGTCAGAGGACTGAAACGACGGACCTCCCAAGCTATATAAAACCGCTGTGTAGTAGCAAGAATAAAATATTATCATCCAAGCGAAGGAATTGAAATGCCCACAATCAGTAAGAAAGACGTTGTTAGAGCAAGTAGCTGCAAAAAATATTATCTACAACTTACCTCGTCAAAACCTCAACAAATCAAGAAACAACGGGTAAGGCTTAGCATAATAAAATGGGCGGTGTTCATTTGAAGGTCAGGCCAAAAATAATCTCATCACGAAGATAACAGTATTAAAGGAAGCTGAAAATAAAATCATTAGATAAATGTGGTTGAACCTCTTAAAAAAAAAATAGCAACTGAAAAAAAAAAGTAGAAACTCAGAATAACACAGCTAAATAAAAACATAAATATTATATATAAATCGACTGCCTAAGTAACAATTATTATTTATTAAAAACATATCTAAAATATCTCACAGAAATAAGTATTAAAAAATATTCAACAGTATAAAAATATATGCGAGTAAAATCTGTCTCACCCAAATCTAATGAAAAAAAAAAAAATCACCTTATCAAAATATCAAAATAATATAAAACTTGAGAAGAAAAAAGCGCAGAATCGCAGAAAAATCACTAACTAAAAAAAAAATCCAGACAAAATGATTTCATGTATTCCTGCAACATCAGTGCACCTCAGCCGGATAATTGCAGGTAAGTTGCGTCATCAAATTAGCAGAAGGTGTGCCCGAGTCCTGAATGGTCCCCCCAGCATCACGCATCGGTAATCTCCTATGCATCTTCGGAAAGTTGTTGATCTGATTATTTTTTCGTTGTTTTTTTATTTTTTTATTTTTTTTTAGTTCGACGAAGACGATGGAGGGTTTGCAACATTTATGAGCGCATGGACTCTCTCTCTCTCTCTGTCGTGTGTGTTTATATTACAGACCTGTGTACGTCTGTGTGCGTTTCTCGACCTTCCCCGCGCACACGGTGTATGGGTTAATTTCATTTGCCAAATAACTAATAAATTGCAACTCATAGGCGGGCCAGCACTAATTTATAATTAATTGAATCAAATTTTTATGACATCCCAGGTAAAAGAGAAGGAAACTATAAAAAAAAAAAAAAAAAAAAGAGGATAAAACTCCCTGACTACAAATTCGCATCACAAGGAAATTTTCAAATTCCTAAAAGAAGAAAATTCAAGGCGATAATAAATAAAGATACCAAAGCCACACACACACACACACACACACACACACACACACACACACACACACACACAAAATGTATGTATGCATGTACATACAGTATATTTATTGCCAATGTACCCTGGTAGTCGAGTGAGGTACTTCTTTTTTTAAGGTTTCAATTATATTAAAAATGCCTTAATTCTGGGTCACGCCTTTAACTGAGGTAGTCAACAAAAGTGTCTCACGTAGGCCAGAAAAAAAAAAAAGTTTCGCAGTCAAAGCATTAAGTGCAGTATTATGGCCGTGTTAGGTCCGTGTTAGGTCCGTGTTAGTCCGTGTTATGTCTTGTCATAGCGTCAAGGGAACTGGGTGTCCTTAGTTTTTATACCGCCATTGAGAGGCCGGAATGTGAGACACTTACCCGCCATTAGAGAGAGTCTGCTTGGTGTTTGAGTGGTGCTATGAAGGCAGGCAATGTTATAATAATGGCAAGTACCACAGTGACAAAGGCAATAGAAACAGCATCTACAGTTACTATAGATTTTTTTTTTTGCTAACAGCGAAAAGTATTACTAAAACAAAACAGCAATAACAATAAATAATAATAATAATAATAATAATAATAATAATAATAATAATGATAATAATAATAATAATAATATTATTATTATTATACTTCAGATACAAAGAAAGTAGAAGTTGAATCAGAAGTAGTGGAGGAGGAGGAAGAGCAGGAGGAGCAGGAGGAAAAATACGGTAATAAAAAAGCACAGACAAATCCAAAAACATGAAAAAGAAAAGAAAAAAATACACAGAGACATGTGATAAATAAAAATAAAAGATGGTGTAACAGATAAAGAATAATAAATATATATAATGCAGGCAACATGGCAATTTGATATTATAAGCACAGTCTCGGGTATCAGAGTGGCGGGCAGTCTTGACATGTGGTAATGAGTTAAGTGTACCATGGACAAATAATAATAATAATAATAACAATAATAATAATAATAATAATAACACCAACATCGATACTACTACTACTACTACTACTATTACTCCTACTAACAATAATAATGATAATAATAATATACAGCAATAAATTTACCAGCGGTCTTACTACCACGACAAATTATAGTTTCTTCTTCTTCTTCTTCTTCTTTTTATTATTATTATTATTATCATTATTATTTGGAAATAAACTAGGAAGAGCAACTGTGTCCTTTTGGTAATATTAAACTCCTGTGGCTCATCCAGCTCTATAATAACATTTGGCCTTACCTAGAATAGGGCAGTAGAGTTTTCTTAACCATGGAAGAGTTATTTCTATCATAGCTGTGATAAATGGCAGTGAACAAAATGAAGTAATACCATAAAAAGATACATAAAATGTGATAATTGTGAAGAACTAATAATAACGTAGCAAGCAACAATAACAGTAAATAAATAAATAAATAATAATAATAATAATAATAATGAAAATGGTCAAAATAACGAAATAACAAGAAATGAGAATACAAAAATAAATATAACTAATGAGTCTCCTAAAAGCACTTTAAAGTTGCAACAGGAATAAAATATAAAAACTCGTCCTCGGGCTGAATGGATTAAATACTGACAATCACGTTTTCTGTGAACGCTCTCTATCCCCAAGACCTTAACTTCGATAAATATTAAATCATTTATCCGCCCTCCTGTCCCGTTCTTCCTTTCTTGGCCATTGGAAACCACATTACGTTACTTTATTTTTTTCTTAACGTAATTTCCTCTCTCTATTTTCTGGCTTATTTTTTCTCACTCTGGAATATTACCATCTTCCATTCACTGTCAAAATAAAACAAAAGCTAATGTCTTTTATTCTTCTTTTTCCCTTCTTCCGTCTTGGCAAAAAAAAAAAAAAAAAACTTCTTTCAGATCCTTTCTTCCCTCTTGTTTTTAATAAATACGCTCCTTTCTTGTTCACTGTTCTCTATAATCGTACAAAAAAGTAAAAACTCTTCGTTTTTGGTCACATAAAAAAACTGCTTACTGTTATATTTTCTCTTTCTAGGTTAAAAAAAAAAAAAAGTAAATCCCCCCCTTTTCCCACCCTGGTCTAAATAACGTACATTAATCTTGATTTATTCCCTCTTCCCTCGTTCATTCTTGGAGAAAAAAAAAAAAAAGCTTACTTCAATTCTTCTTCCTTTCTTATTACAGGTAAAATACACTATTCTGATTTATTTGTTACCCTCCTTCTTTCTTGGTCAGATTGAAACTTTATATTTAAATCTATTGTATTTCTTGTCAAAAATTATAATATGCTGCTTTCTAATAAATACCTTTTCTTATCCTTTTTGGTCACAATATAGATCATGGTGCATATGTTTTCCTCAATCTTTCCTCTTTATTTGATTTTTCTTTCTCTTCCCTCTTCCTTATTTGGCCAGAATACAATGGTTATTTTTTTATTTCTTCGTCAAATAAATGCACTACTTTTTTATTTCTCCCTGATCTCCCCTTCTTATCTTAGCTAAGATATAATACTTTATATTTTTTTCCTACATCAGTTCTTTTCTTGGTCAAAATAAAATACGCTACTTTCTGATTACCCTAATATGTTCCTATGCTCCCTTTCCTCTCTTGGTCAAAGTGTAATATGCTAATTTGTATTCCATTCTTCCTTTAATTTTTTGTCGAAATATAATACGTTAAATGTAACACACTACTGTCTCGTTTATCAGCACTTCCCTTTTCCTCATAATAAAATATGCTACTTTTCTACTTACTTTTGTTTTTCATTTTCTTTTCCTTTCTTCCACTGAACACAATACGATACTTTATGACATACGAATTTCTTGGGTTTATGAATGCATCTATCATTCGTATTCCCACTGGTTAAGGAAGCTCCCTAGCACCTCTTCCTTTGCGATTTATATTGCCTGCTTTACCTAACCATTCTCTTGCATGCAGTTTATATCTTTTATGTTTCCAAGACAGACTGCCTACATATCACAGAAGGGATTATTAACGAGTTATGCGCAAAAATAAACTGCTTAGGGAAATGTGCTAGGGAGCCTTCTCACATGACGACAATACGGACCTGTAAATTATTAAGCATATATATTTTGACGGGTATCAATACATATATACTGTTCTTTTCTTTTTTTTTAGTCTCCATGTAGCAACCTTGTTTTTGCACGAAGTATTTTTTTTTTTTTTTAAGATCTGACTTCTTATTTTCAACTACTTGGGAAGGTGCATTAATTTAAGCTGTAACCCCCTTATGATCGGATAACGCTGGCATTCTGTTAAGCGACTTTATTCAGCAGAGTGAGTCACAGAAACCTGGTTGTTAATACTGTCACCACTAACCCCTTCATGGTTGGGACAACTCTAGTAATCTATTTCACCTGACGCCAAACGATTCAGCTGAAAGTGAGTGTTAAACATCAATATTATTATTATTTTTTTTTTCAGTCATATAGTATTACATATTTATTTGCACTACGTCATGACCTATGGTCAATCCTTGCCATTTATTCAGAGCGACACCTACAACTCACTCTCAGATGAGTAAAACTATCTGACGTTTGCTGCAACAGAATAACAGTTTTCATCATAAGATGTACAATAATATCATTTTTAACATTATTCTTGGAGAACTGTGTCATGTGCATGCTACTCTTCTCCTAAGCTATTTCAATTAAACATTAAATATTTTCCAATAATTACGTTGGTGTTTTATCTGCATCCTCATATTCCATTTGTTTGCATTTATGCCCAATGCTACGCTCAGCAAGATGCTTTCCTTCTTTTTTTTTAGAGTATTATTCATCTCAACAGAAATTTTCTAAACAGGAGGATTTAGATGTAATATTCAACGAGCCCTTCTCTACTTCCACTCCTTCCGAAGTAATAAACTACCTGGCGGAAGCAACAACAAAACAGAAAATGCCACACAGAAATGAAGGCGTAAACACTTTCAGCATGGCGACGTCTTTCATTTTTAGTGCTTGCTACCTCAGATGACTTTATCCAGCTCAAAAATACACCCTCGTTATCGATGGGTCAGAAAACCGTCTCTCTTAATGCCATCATATTGAGAAAGACTGGCGTGAGCTGAATAAAATCGTCTATTGTTACCGAAAACAAAATGGAAATGATGTCCTTGGAGTGGCTGGTGAACAAGTGTCCCTCTTTCGTGACTGCTCTTCCTGGACCCTACCTTACCACATTCTTTGGTGGAAACAGGGTTAGGAAGATGATGTCTAACACGCATTTACTTTTGGAAATATATAAACAGTAACACGTACAGAGCAGAAAAGCCTTACTCCATGCATTACTATGAAGTATGGCTATGGCGATGACGACGATGATGATGACGACGACGACGACAGAAATGGAGTCAAGGAGGTACCAAACAGTAGACTTACATACGGCCTATACTCCAATTACCTTGTAAGTATAAACCATATATCACATACAACCACTGAAATTATCCTTTACAGTGCATTCGTAAAAAAACACACACACTATAAAGGATCTGAACCCGATACTCAAATACCACTCTACAAGATCTCCCTCTCTTCATTTTTCTAACAATGTATTTATTTTCTCCCTCATTTTTCCTGGACATTTAAAAAATATATATATAAATTTATAATTGATCTTCAGAAAGTATTAATGAATTTCAGGAATACAATTCTATAGGTGGGTTTTTTGGAAAGTATTAACGCATTTCAAGAACTTATGTAAATCTATAGGTGGGCTTTGGAAAATATTAGTGCCATTTTTTTACTCACTGTTTTTAAATATGACTGCGCATTCTTAACTGCCTCCTGATGCTTTAAAAAGAGAGAATACAGCTGAAAGGACGACGGTAATTTTCCTTCAAGCAATCCATTAATTCCGTCGAAAAATGCCAGGGCACAAGAAAGAGGTAAAATGAAGCAACCAGGAACCGTCTTTCCATCCATCAGTCATCCAATCCTGTTTGACCCCATCAGGAGCAATATACCACAATGTGAGTAGATCGCAATTAGAACGATTTCAGATAATATTATGAGAACACAACTGAAATATATGGGTAGTGATATAAAAAAATAAAAAATAAATAACAGGTAGAAAAATTAACAATGATGAACTTGACGCAAACCATCTGTTTTGCATTTCAAGAAAAAAAAAGGAGAAATAAAAACAAAGTAAAAGTAAAAGGAAGGATTTATATACTCCTTCAACTTGGTGATCTTTTCTCATTTCATCCCACCATCTTCTGAAGATTTTATTTACCTTGGGAGAGGCTCTGGAACTGTATGGGTTCTAATATATTGTTCATTATCCCTTTACTATTTGAGGAGGGAGCTTGTAAGTCGGGTGAAATCATCAAGATGCAGCAAGGATGAACCAAAAAATTAAGTCATCACATGGAATGCATTAATCCCTTCAATCTGGTGACTTTTTTTTTATTTTCTCTTATATTCTTGTCATAACCAGTTCATTCGCTTCAATATGAGACAGTCCCCTATTCGTGAAGTAGATAATGAAGGTTATATCTCATCCCTCCACTTCCAAATTATCTCCAAAGCTAGATAAAACCTAATGGAGGTACCACAAATACCGTTAAGTATAGATCACTTGATGGAAAGGGTAACAGACATGGTAAAAAATAAGCAATCCTAAGAATGCAGGATAAAACTAGAGGAACAAAAGGAGAGTAAAACCATATTCTGATAAATGAAGTGAGAATGGTTTCATATGAATGAAATTTCAGATCTCCAAAGTACAGTTCTACAAGACAAAAAATGATCAGGTATTAAAACTCTCAGGCCTGTAAGACTCAATATTCACTACAATAAAATCATCTACAATTGACACGAATAAAACAGGAGAGTTCTCCTGACCATGAGCCTGTTAATGTTGTCAGTATGAACATTTGGGTTCCTTAAGCTCTCAATGCTCTGAACTAAATAAATATCTCTGGAGCCAGCTAGAACAGAATGTCAGAGAGAAACAGCAAAGAAAATATATATATCAGCAATCGACGACAAAAGTAAAACCAACTGACTGGAATACACGATATTAAAAAATTTTAGAAAAAAAATTCTGTTCCATATGCCTTGAAGACAAATCGAAAATAATTCCGAATTTTAGGAAAATAATTACACTGACACACACAAATACAACTAAATAGGACGATGAGAGGAGGGCAGAAGGGAGGGTGTATGGAACGAGAGAGAGGAGAGGAAAGATGTGGAGGGATGAGAATGAGGGAGAAGAATGAAGGGGGAAAGTAGAAAGGAAAAAAATAAGGGGAGGGAAAAAGGGAAAGGAAAGAGGAAAGAGTGAAGGTGAAGGAAAAAAAAAAAGAGGAAGGGGCAAGAGATGATGGAGGAGAAAGAGGGCTAATATGTAAAAAAAAAAAAAAAAAAAATCTGATCAGGTATTTCTTATCGTATTTTTTGGCATTTCCAGTCGATTTTATTTACCTTAGGACTGATTTCATACTAAGGCGTCTGATACAACCTTCACAGTCCCCTTCACTACGTCTTCCATTGAATCAAACCATGTATGAGCTGTTAAAAATATAAAAAAGAATACAGTAAGTTATCGGATGGAAGGGGCAAAGTGCAGTGTTCTAGCGGCACAAGGCATAATTCTCTCTCTCTCTCTCTCTCTCTCTCTCTCTCTCTCTCTCTCTCAGTATATCATTCCTGAATGTTCTCTGCTCTGTTACTTATATCGTTTTAATATCAATAGTATGCATCAATAAAGTACAAGAAGATCCTAAAGTGTGATGCGCTGAATAAATCGCTAAGTATGAAGTGTTACGAAGCTTACTGTACCACTTGTAACACGGAGCTAAGAAACAGACTGACACTGTTGCCTTCACATCACAAAACGTCCTTCTTAGGTCTAATAAAATCGACTGGTGGCAGCAAGAACGAAAGGAAAGGAAGGCATACTTGTAATAAACAGGTAGGTGGAGAGGTCTAACCCCTTCGATATTTTTTTCCCCTAGGCTGTCAAAAATCGTCTGGCACAAGAGTCATGAGTCATACCTAATCTAATCAAGCTTGAGACCCTTGCACCTGTCGGCCAAGGAGGTACTCTACCATCTCTTCCTAATCCGTATACTTCTGTATCTGGCTTTCTGTTCTCGCATGGTATTTTTGCAACCTATTTCAATACTGAAAAGACACATAATATAAAAATAGCAAGGCGTAGTATGCAAAACACATCGCTCAAGGAGAGGTGCTTGAAACCCTCCAAGGATGTAGCTAATGCACAAGATAACAGGTGAATGATGTATGCTAAATAAATCGATAAGAAGTGTGCTAGAAAGCCTCCAAAACAATCAACATTGCTAAATAAGTGAAGAGACTGACTTCAATCCTTCATTCCGATGGCGTACATATATTCTTGCTAACCGACGATTTTGTTCACTTCAGAGTATTCGACTTGGAGAGGTTACACATAGCCTTGATAAACTCCCTGACTATAAGGGGCCCTTCCCAACTTCAACAAAAATTGTCTGGAAGTAATAAGATTAAACGAAACAAAAACCATACTGAAGGTATCAAGCAGGGAAACAGAACATAAATAGAAATAAAGCACTATCCGGTGCTAAGAGGGAACCCAGGAAACAGAAAGCAAATTCGTACAAAGAAACAAGTATCTCCCCTAAGATTGACGAATACATAGCGGAAAAATCGAACCACCTGAAAAACGCACTAGATGAGACACGGGGTTTCACTGTATTTCGACAAATGCAAATTTTCTTCAGACGGAATTGGGATTATAGTTGCATCTTCGGCTGTACCTGTTTACCCAAGGCCCGTATTCTCATCAGCTAAGGAACTCCCTAACACATCTTCCCTACCGGTTTATTCTCCATGTGCTGCCTAAATATTCTCCCTTGTTATAAAGTATGCTTTAGTTCATGCACTTTAACCTGGCCCAAATCTTCATCCTCTTGCAGTTCATCTCACGTAGTTCAGTGCCAGAAAAAAAAACTACTATGGATCTACACCCTATCAAGACACTTCTTCGTGATTAGCACCATATTCTAGTGCTGATCACCTGTTACATCTTGGCTTTCAAGGTGGAGGAATGGCAATTTTAGGCCAAGCTGAAGTGAACAGAATATAGCACTGGAAAACTATAAATATCACAGAAGAGGCTACCATGCCGTTATATACAAGATACTGTATACTGCTAAGCAAAACGTCGTACCAAGCCTCTAGCCCTACATCACCCTACCTGCCTGCCTCGCCCGTCCGCCTCCTCCGCCGCCGCGCTCGGGCACGGACGATGGCTGTGTGTGTGTGTGTGTGTGTGTGTGTGTGTGTGTGTGTGTGTGTGTGTGTGTGTGTGTGTGTGTGTGTGTGTGTGTGTGTGTGTGTGTGTGTGTGTGTGTGTGTGTGTGTGTGTGTGTGTGTGTGTGTGTGTGTGATAATAAAAAGGCATGTGTATGTATCTGGAGAAGTAGGTTTGTGTGTGTATGTGTACATTTGTCAGCATCAGTGCACACATATGTCTATGCAGCTGCAAGTTAATGTATACAGAGGTGTAGGGTTTTATTTGTATTTATATAGGTATAAGTCTAGGTGTGAACAGCAAGATCTGTTTGTGCTGATTGTGTCTAAGTGAATTATATATGTCTGTGGATTTGTGTATGGGTATAATTTGTGTTGTTACTGGCGTTCCTGGACGACACTGAAAATATACGTTCAGGCAACTGTATTTCTAACTTCTTTTTATGGGTGGTTAAAATCAACAAGGATTTCATAATATCTGTACATACTAACTGCTAAGAGTGTGTGTACGTATTCACAATTCCGAAGACGCAACAGATGCACTATTCTTAGCTGACTGATATCTGAATCCTACAGTCCTTGACACGTTCATTATTTCCGAGTGTCGATCTCTGCATAACTATGATTTATCTTCCTTTCATTTACCATCGTCTAACCGGTGTTTTAAGAAAGGTTGTACTCTTTGGTTAAACACCGATTAAAAACATACGAACCAATCTCTGCGAACCGTGAGCATATTTTATAATAAGTGAAACGTAAGAAAATGTTATAAGGAATACTGGCATCGCTGATCACTTAATAAATTTTGCAGTTATTTACGGGGGAGGCATTTTCGTGTTCCTTAAATATAATTCTACTGATGCTTTGTATTTGAATAGTAATTTTTTTATATATATGCATTCATTATGTGGGCATGCGATTACTCTATATATTTATGTAGGAGACCTTATAACTTGTTTTTCGTGTCTCCCTTTCCATCTAAGGACAAAACTCTAAAACAAACCATATTTATATTTTTTTCCCACTCTCCGATGATCACAGCATTGACGTATATAGATAAACTGATAAACAGAAGAAATAATCAAATCCTGCAAAAAATAATCTTCACTCCTTGTTTTCAAACACTAATCTATTATAAATGAATCTCGGAAATTTATAAGCAGATAAATATAAGAGTGGATTACCGGTTGATTAAGCGTGATTCCGAGCTGATATTGAGGGTGGAGCCGCCTAACCACCGGATATCGACAGGTGCCACTCTTATTTCCTTCACACTTGAGCTATGCATGCACAATAACATTTTTTTTGTACTCAGTCTAATCTATTCTTCTATCGCTCTGACTGCCAGGACTTCCCTCGACTGAACAAAATCGTCTGGTGTTGGCCTCACTATAAATCCTAAGTGTACGAAAAAAACAATACACTTCACATATAAACATCACAACTTCGAAAGATTAAAATTATGACAGCATTCAGGAGCCTTTCTAGCACCTCTTTCTCAATGTATGATCTTGAGTATCACACCTCTGTATTAGCTCTTATGAGATTTGTATTCTTTTGGTACCCTAGAGAGTGCATAAATGAAAAACAAATTATTCAGGTGCTACAAGCAGAAATCAATTGATAAGGAAGAGGCGTTAGGGAGCCCTCCTTAACTCATATGAATATGAGACTCAATCTCCTTATTCTGGTCGGTTAAGGAAGCTCCCTAACACCCCTTCCTAAGTGACTTATTAACTTAGTTTTGGCTTGGTGAGGGGGTAAATGAAGGCTACATATAACCCCTCCAGTCCAACTACTCACTCCTAAGATGAACGAAACCGTCCATAAACAGTGATTTCTTTTTAACACTGATCAAAAAATCTTCTTTTACTTCTCTTTAATACAAATAAAATTGGCCCAGGTTACATAAAAGTCAATATTAACAACTTCAAGCAAGTACGATTCATTCTTGGCTACATGGAACCCTGTTAAGTTAGCTAGAACAACACACACCTTCCCCCCCCCCAAAAAAAAAAAAAAAAAAAAGTGATATTAACGACAGCATTAAATACTCACGGCTCCTATGGCTCACTCTCGGCAAAATCAAATTGCTTGGCGTTAGTTAAAGTAAACCAGTAGTGCTGTCCTGGCCATGAAAAGATTAACGTGTCACATGCGGATGCGATATATTTAAAAAGAGATGCCTGGGACCTCCCCAGATGACTCAGATATGATCTTAAACTCGTTTAGCATAAGGATCTAATTTTTGTTTTCTTCCTGCACCCTCCAGACGATTTTACTTAGCTTAGGATAGTCCTTAGTATACTCTGTTCACTTTTCCCTGGCCTAGAACTGCCATCCATCCATCTTGAATGCTTCGTTATAACAATAAAGTACCACTAAGACTGACAGTACTCGCCAAGATGTGCTACAGAAAAAATGCAGACCCAGAGTATCAGCTTTTTTTTTGCCACTGAGTTACGTGCCCTAAGCTGCAAAGGGATGATTACCTGGGCCAAGTAAAACTGAGTGAACTACAGTGATTGACTTTCTGAACGTTGGCCCAAAGCGCCATCTGCTAAAAATATCTAACCTAAGACAAATAAAACAGACTGGAGATAGGAAAAACAAAACAAATTTCGCCCTGGGACAACGAGATAAGAAACCTTAACTATTTAAGCTTGCAATGAGCTTGGCCTGACAAAGACCGTAACTTCTTTCAGCTCGGTTGATGGCCAAAAGTGTGCTGAGATTGCAGGGATGACTTTGACTAGTAAGCAAGGGGACTCATTTCAACCTCCTGAATGACTCATCCAATTTCCAATTGAGACGCCAGAGTGTCCAAATAGCGAAAGTGGCCCAGTTCCGCAAGATGAAAACAAAGCTACTGTTAACAATGTGATATTAACGCCTTTTCCACGATAATATTTAAGCAGTATATTCTAGCTCCTGACAGACGACTTAATTAAGCTTACGAGGAATATTATGAACTGTAAGTGTCAGATACAGGCTTCTTTAACTCCTTCAACCCAAGTTCCCATATCGCAAAAAAAATAAAATAAAAAAAAATAATAGGTGACATGATATACCACTAATGACGTCCTGTGGTTCAAGTACTTAATGGGCCGTATTTTCGTCGGTTAAGAAAGCTCCCTAACGCCTGCTCTTAAGCGGTTTATTATTCTTACTACTCCCTACTACCCTCTTTTGTGCCATTTCAATCACTCAGATATCACCCACACTCAGCATAAATAACACAGCCTACAGACTGATATTAACTGGCCGTATCCAAAAATAAATCGACAAGGAGGAGGTGCTAGGGAGCTTCCTTAACCAACAAATATACGGACCAATTCCTTCACTGAGCTGACGTCACATATACACATTTGATCTTGCTGCCGGCGGACGATTTCCTTAAGTTTACGAGGAGACTTCTTGTGGGGAAAGGGGTTGATGAAGGCTGTATATCGAACTAACTCTGCCAATTTGAAGTCTCTCCAAATTTCAATAAAACTTCCTGGAGGTGGCATGCATTACATACGAAAAGATGTCATCGGGGAGAAAAGGTTAAACGTCTAAACACCTGTGGCATACTAATGAGGACGACATCATTATCATTAATTACACGAATGATGGGTGTGGGAGAGAGACGCCTTCGTGTGGTGGCATCGATATTATAACCGAGAAGCTCTAATGCCCGGTTATAACAAACGTCTCTCACCTCCTCCCTCCCTGTCCACCCCAAAAGAAGGATGGTGGACTGCAGTAAAGAGGTAACTTCAGCCTGCAGTCCACTGGGTTCACATTTCAGATGAACCTGGGGTCACGACAACAACAACAACAACAACAACTACTACTACTACTACTACTACTACTACTACTACTACTACTACTGCTGCTGCTGCTGCTACTACTACTACTACTACTACTACTACAGCAACTACAACTACTACAACTATAACAACAACAATGATAGTTTACCTGCGCTACCTCTGGGCAATTTTATTCAACACAGATGAGACCGCTCGCACTGACGGTGTAAAAAAAAAAAAAGTATATAATAACATCTAATGTCTTCATTTCATAACACATTCACGCTAAACAGAATCGTCGGAAAACAGAAATAATAAAATAAAACGCAACAATAACATAAATTAAAAAAAAGGCTAACCGCAGTGAAAGGATTAAGCCTTTCACTGCCACGAACGCGCTTGGATAATTTATTACTGCGAAATCGAGACTATTTTATTCACGAAAAAAAAAATATATATATTAATAATTCTGAGTTTTTTCAAGACGGTTTCCTGCCCAGTTACTATTAAAATGTCTACTCAGCTGAACAAAATCGTCTGGTGGCAGCCTATGTGAAGTGAGTAATTTCGTCCAATGTATGCAAAGGGATCTATGTGAAAGAACATAGTGAAGATTTTTTTTAAGCTGATTGTTGCAGAACTTCAAATTTCTTTAACTTATGTGCAATATGATGAATAACAATTGTATCTGTATCTGACAGAGAGAGAGAGAGAGAGAGAGAGAGAGAGAGAGAGGCGGTACCGTGACATCAACTTTATTAACAGTGCACATCATATAAATCATCACACTCATTGATGCGATAATCACTTCCCGTATCAGCTTTAAAATCCTCATCGCCTTTTCAATTAAGTCATGCAAGGGAAGGAATGGCCAGATCTTTCTCTTTTTATTCTCTGCTATGCTTTCGACTCTATGTATAAGTTATAGAGTCCATTCCCTGAGGACCAGCTGTTCTCCATACTTGTCCCACACCTTCACATGCCACAGTTTAGATACAATTTTTTTGCTAGGCTTCTCTCCTTCAGAAGGAGAGGAGAGATCGTCTGTTTTATTCACTTAATGCTTCTAGCTTTGTGTATAAGCTAGACAGTTCGTTCCCTAAGATCAAGCACTTCTACCTGTCACACACCTTCGCATGTCACCGTTTTGGCACTATTACCCACTTAACATTCTGGATAAGTGCTATATAGGGCTGCCTCATTCAGGAGTGCTGTGATGATGATATATATATTTTTTTCCACAGTTCACTTGGAATGTACAGGACGCACCATTTCTCCAGGCGGAGGAGAATCTACGAGAAAGCTCTGTCATAGCAACCGGGACCGTTGTAGAAAACGTTTAAGGGCAGACTTTGGTATCATTAAATTTTCAGTATCAGGTTTCATAAGAGTCTCCTGCTGCGGAGTGGCAGGCATAGTTTTGTTGTACTTATGACATGTCGTTACTACTTGTGGAAAAATGAATTAAGAGGAGGTTTTAGTATTGGTTAAAGTCACAAACTGTTCCCAATATCAGCATAGAATAAGTATGGGGAAGGCGCCTTGGAGTGGTGAGAAAGGGAAGGGAGGGGGGGGGGAGGAATACCTGCCGAGAATGGTGAGGAGAAGGGAGGGAGAGTTGCGAGAGGAGGGACAAGTGTTCGAAGTGGGGGGAAGAAAGGAAAGGTAGGAAGGGTTTGGGGAGAGGAAGGGGAGGGGGGGAAGAGCTGAAAAAAGGAATGAAGAGAGAGAGAATGGAGATGAGTGTAGTGGCGAGATGTAATAAGGGAGGATGTGCCAGGACACAGAGAGGGAGGGGAGGGAGGGCGTGACGAGGAGATGGAAGGAGAGGGAGGGAGAGGAAGCTGGAAGGAAAGAGGGGTGACGGCAAGGGAGGAGGGATGGACCGAGGGTGGGGGGAGGTTATGAGTGGTGATGGAGAGGCTTGGAGGCGTTTTTATCCCGACTACCCTAGATGAACTCTGGGATCAAGCGACCGGTAGATAAAAGACACAGCCAGATAGATAAAGAAAAAATAGATGAAAAAATGTCATGGTGATCATAACGCTATGTTCATGACCGGTTCACTGCAGGGCCGGAGCTTTCCACTAGGGAGGGTTAATCACTTCGGCACGAGTACTTTTTTTGGTACTTTACACTCGCCACTGTGGTATTTCCAAATGATTTTAATTAATTTCCAAACAACTTTATTTAACTCAGGATAAGCTTTCAAGACTGAGACGTCTGGCGACAGATAGACAGACAGACAGACAGACAGATAGAGAGACAGATACATAGACAGATAGATGGATATAGATAGACGGACACAGTTAGACAGACAGACAAGATAAGCTTTTGGGACAAGATATAGACAGATGACAGAAAGACAGGATAAGTATTTGGGAGAAGAGGGGTTAGAAATAAACTTCATGAACCCCTTCATTCTCCTTACACGAATAAAATCATGTAACAGTTACAAAAACGAAAGACAGAGTGGCTCATAGCTAACGCTTCTCTTTCGCTCCGCCGCCAGATTCCTTGTCTGATGCGGGGACGGCTCACTCACTGGCTAGCCTGCATCATTAATTCATTACTAATTTATAAATAATAAAAATAATAATAATTGATTAGTTTATCATTCAGCCCTGTTATGCCTCATCACGAGCTTAGGAGCGAGGGGCTAGGCTCCCTGGCCTCGACATTTAAAGCGAGGGATGTGAGGAATAGACCTGAACTATACCTTGGATGCAAACCATTACAAGCCCCAATCGGTTTGAGCGAGATAACCCACTAGACTACCAGGCGTCAACTAGCTATATGGATACCACCCACCTTATTAAATTATTTCCAGGGTAACAGGAAACTATTTTGTCTAGCCACTCTATGCAGTCAACTCAAGACATACAAACATTAATGTATACACAGAGTCAACCACAACCACACCACTTTCCCCCATATATCGTCTATGGTAATGGTACTCTGTATGTAGTAAGGTAATAATAATAAGGTAATAACTTATACTTCTCCCGTACACCCCAGACCACACGGGTGAATGTACGGTGGTTGTATGGGGGAGGGAGGTGAAGAAGGGGTTTGGAAGAGAGGAGTTGTAGGAGGAGTTGCAAGAGAAGGAGGTGTAGGAGAGGGGGTTGTGGGGAAGGAAGGTGCAGGAGAGGGAGATGTAGGAGAAGGGGTGGAGGCTGTAGGAAAGGGAGGCGTATGGGTAAGGGATGCAGGGAAAAGTGTAGAAAGAGGGGGATAGGAGTCAAGTTTGTGTGTGGCGGAGCATATGAGATTGGTGGGGAAGAGGATGAAGAAAGGAAGTAAGTGGATGAGGGAGGAGAAGAGTGAGGCAAATAAGTGGGGAAGGAAAAATGAAGAGAGGGTTAATAGGGAGTGAAGAGGATGGAAAGAAGCATTGGAAAGAAGCACAAACAGAAAGTACAGATAACAAGAGGCATACTGGTTCATAGCGATGTTTTCTGATGGGTAAAACTATACTACACAAAATGTATATCGATCATGTGTAAAAAAAAATAAATAAATAGGAAGAGGGAAGGGATATGAAGAGTGGTAATGAAAGGAGAAAGGGAGGGAAAGAAGACGGGAAGAAGGGTGGACAGGGAGAAGGAATGAAAAGGGAGGGAAGGAGGAGGACGGAAGGGGAAAACAGAAAAGGAGAACAGGGGATAGGGAGTAGGAAAGAATAGGGAGGGAAGGGGGAGAAGGAAGGTAGAAGAGGACAACAAAGAGGAGGAATGTATGAAACAGAAGGAACGGGAAACAGAAGCAGTAGCAAGCGGGAAGGCATGGAGGTAAGTAGGAGAAGGTCAGGGAGGAGGAAGAGAGAGAGGGATGGGATGAGGGGAGGGAGGGAGGGAGGGAGACACGGAGGGGAACGAGGGGTGGATGGGGATATGGAGGGGAGTACAACACGTGACACAGTGAGAGTGCACCAAAAGGGAGAGTCATAAATTAACATAACGAGGTGCAATGACAGAGTCGGCTATACAGCATACCGGCCAAATTAATGGTCATCACGACACTCGTTTTGGTTCAAAGGGCAGTTACTCATCGTTTGCTGTTTTTCTGAACTTTTTTTCACCGGCAGTTGTGAGCGAGAAGATTGGAGCAAGAAAACTTAATAACACCTCGCTTTTTGTATCTTTTCAATAGTGGAATACTCTCTTGTAGCACACATATTCATAAATCGACCCATACGGACGAAGATATTCCTTGAACATTTTATACAAGGTACAAATACTGTGAAAAAATAAAATCAATATAGATGGAAAAGAGACAATATAAAAACACAAAACTAATTACTTGAGGTAATGATCGTACTATCTTCAGAACACAGAACATTGCCAGATTTCTTGGATCACCTTATAGAAACTTTCGCTGTCTTTCCATGTATGGCAAAAAACACCGTAAATATAAAGTTATGTCAGTGACGGTGTGTGTGTGTGTGTGTGTGTGTGTGTGTGTGTGTGTGTGTGTGTGTGTGTGTGTGTGTGTGTGTGTGTGTGTGTGTGTGTGTGTGTGTGTGTGTGTGTGTGTGTGTGTGTGTGTGTGTGTGTGTGTGTGTGCGTGCGTGCGTGCGTGCGTGCGTGCGTGCGTGCGTGCGAGCGCGCAGTATTCCTCATTTGCCACAGGTGAAACGGGCCAGGTGTCACAAATTAGGCACCTGTATGGAAAATTCTCTCACCCTCTCACCCTCCCCTCCCCCTTCTCTCTCTCTCTCTCTCTCTCTGGACACACACACACACACACACACACACACACACAAAACACAGGGGGAACACACAATATCACCCTGTCTGATCGCTCAAACAGGGTCCCTGAGCGAATAGTTATGCGTCCGTGAACACCGGCACACCTGAAATACACGCAGTTTCAATTTATCTCGTCTCTGTTTCACTGCGATTCCAATTTGTTTCAATTTTCAGGAAGTGACCACGCTGATGAGGTTACCGTTAATATGAAAAGAAAACTAAACGCAAATGTGAATTATTTTTGATTAAGTGACAATTCATGAAAATGATGGCATTAAGTGTTGGAAGAATGTTGTTTTTGTACTTTAGTTCTGAAATAAACATCTATAATATGACAAATTTTCTATTACTCCTAAGGTAGAGGAAGAGAGGGAGAAATTCAAAAACAGAGGGCCCATAAGAAAGAGGGAGAGAGTAGGAAACAAGGGAGAGTGAAGGAAAAGAGGGAAGAGTAGGAAAGAAGGTACAGTGAAAGAAAAGAGGGAGAAAGTAGCAAACGAGGAAGAGAGCGGCAAAAGAGGGATAGAGTGGCCAAAGAGGGAGACAGCGGCAATAGGGAGAGTGTGGCAAAAGGGGGAGAGAGTAGGTAGGAAAGATGAAAAGATTAGGAAAAGCAAGGGAAAGGAGAAAGAAGAGGAAACGAGGGGGTATGAGTAGGAAGAGAAAGAAACAGCAGGAAAAGAAAACGAAAAAGTTGGAAAAGAGAGGGGAAGTAAGGAGAGAAAAGTGGCACTATAGATATCTAGTGCCACCTCAGCCTATTCCTCTCTCTAAGCCACATTATTAAACCAGAAAGCACAAATGTATCAAGAAACCCTCATATTTTGACGGCAATTTCTGAAACAAGTGATGGCGATAGAAAATGCTTGACTTTTCTTTGCCTTAGCTGACCGTATTCTGGTATTATGGGATGCAGGCTAATCACAACTAGTAATTAAATGTGATCCATGAGTGACTGTCAGCAATGAGGGACCTGTATACACTATCACTCAGTTCCAATGGTAACCTCTCTCGTCACCATCACTTCAGTATCAGTAATAGTCTTTCTCCTTCGCACCAGAGCCTTTTCACATTCATCTCAGTCATCATTATTCTTTTCATCACTGTCAGTCACTCACCCTCACCGTCCCAGGATCTTTCTTACCTTTTCCTCTTAAGTCTCTACCTTTTCACTGTCACCTTTCCATCATCCAGCCTCTTCTGACACTAAGTATTTTAAATCACCATTACAAGTCTTTCACAATCACTAATATTTCTTCACCATCCCTGTACCTCTCCTTCCCAATTTTCTTTCATCCCTATTTAATTTGTCTTCATCATCAACTCCATCTTCTCCATTATCATCTTCCTCTTCACCATCATCACCCTTCCCTCACTTCTAAAAGTCCTCTCTCTCCATTATCTTTATTACCCTCACTCCTTTCACCACCACCAACAAACCAATGTTTACTATTTCCTCATCTTCTCACACCTAAACTTCCACCTTTTTCCTATCGATAATCTCCTCAGCTACCTCCACCAATCCACTCCACCATCACCAGTCCTCTCTTCTGTCATTTTTCTCTTCACTCTCACCATTCCTCGCCACCATGGTCATTCCTCTCCCCACCATTACCATTCCCCTTCTTACAATCACCATTCCTATCTCCATCATCACTAATCCTCTCAACGGTATTCATCTCTTTAACAATCACGATTCCCATTTCCAATATCATCATTCCTCTCTCCACAATCACCATTCCTCTTTCCACAATTACCATTCCTCTCTTCACAATTACCATTCCTCTCTTCACAATGACCATTTATATCTCCATTATCACCATTCCTACCTCCGCCATCACTCTTCCCCTCTCCACCATCAGCATTCCTTTCTCCACCATCACCATTCTCTCCACAATCACCAATATTTCTTCATCATCATTCCTCTTCACCATCACCATTGCCCCATCACCCTTCCCTCACCTTCTCAACACCTCCCCCCGCCCTCCCGCCTTCCCCAGCCCCTCCACGTTCACTCATATTCAAGCACTGAGTCGAGGAGGAAAAAACATCGAACTTGTCCAAGACCGACCCTGCCTGACAGCCGGCCGGGTCCTCAAGCCCAATAAAGCATTCCATGGGAGCAAACGAACAATCCGAATGTCATTAAGGCGAGTACACACGGCCATGTAAAAAATCCAGCAAATGAACTTTAATACAGACATAATCCAAACACTTTGGCCAGACGCTCGGTTTGGGGTGGCAAAAATGGAAGAGTGTGTTTGCATCCAGGAGTTCAATTTAAAAGTTCATATGTACTCATATAATAAAGTTTTCGCGGACGAGGGTCGGATCGGGACGGGAAAAAATATATAAGAAAAAAAGAAAAGTTTCCCGCGCAGCACTTAACCTCGCATTCGTATAATTGAAAGCACAATGAAGCACCTACGGACAACACCGAAAAATGGAAGCAGTCTCGTCCCTTAACTATCGCCCATAATAAATGCGTGTGCTTGGATGGGGACTTCTCTCCTGCATTTTTTTTTTTTCAGTTGGTTCTCCCTCTGGCGTGTTGACTGACCAGCCCAGAGGGGGGTCAGAGCACTAGGCTAGAGGAGAGAGAGCACGACGTCAACAAACCTGCAAATATTTGAACTCCGGAGAGGACAAACAAGACGAGAGATGACCCCCTTGCCCTTCACCCTCCTCTCCCTCTCTCTTCTCTTCTCCTCCCTCCCTCCCTCCCTCTCCCTCTCTCTCTCTCTCTCTCTCTCTCTCCCCCTTCCTCTCCCTCCCCTTCACCTTCCCTTACCCATCTCCCCTTTTCCCCTTAATCTCTTCCCCTCACTCACCTTACTCTGACCCTTAAATTCTGCTCCCTTAAATTGCCTATCTTCCCCCTTAAGTAAATATACTCTACTCCTTCCCATTTTTCTCTATATTCCTTGCCCATATCCCTTTCCCTACATCAGGCACTACCTCTCTTCCGTCTCCTCTCTCTCTTCCCTATGAATTCCCCCTGCCTATTCTCCTTCTCTTCTCTTCCTTTTCACCCTGGAAGAGCCATTTCCCTCACTAATTTCCTTTCCCATGCTCCTTTTCCTACACCCAAACTTGCCTCAGGTCCTCCTCCTCCACCTCTTTCTTCACCGTTGTCTCCTACTTCCTCCTCTTCCTTCTCCGCTATTTCGTCTATATATCCTTGTTCTTCCTTGATCACCCCCTTTCCTCTCACCCTTCCCTCATCATGTCTTCTCGCTCCTCCACTTTATTCGCCTCTCTTCCTTGCTTTCTTCCTCTGCTACTTCCCCTCCCAAATTTTCTCTCCATTCCTCCTGTAATGTTCGTGCCCCCTGATCACATCCTCTTTCCCCCTCCTCACATTCACTTCCCTTCTATGTTTCTCTTCGTGTTCCCTGCCTTTTCTTCTTTTCCCTCCTTGTGGTGTATGATTTTCTTTCCTTCCCCCTCCTGTTTCCCTTTTCACTTCCTTGATCTCTTCCCATATCTCATCGCCCATCCTTGGATATATTCTAAATTCTGCCACTTTCTCCCATTTCCTACCCTATTCCTTCTCTTTCCCTTCCCTGCCGCCTCTTTCCCTTATTATCCTTCCTGTCACATCTAAGCCCCTTCCCCATCCCGTCACCTTCCTTCTTCCTACCCATGTATCCCCTTCCTTTCCATCGCATTTTCCAGACCTTTGTTTTCTTACTCTTCCCTATCCCTTTCCTCTGCCTATTGCTTCCCCTTACCCCCTTCCCTTCCCTTAACCCCTTTCCCTTCCCTTACCCCTTTCCCTTCCCTTAAACCCCTTCCCTTCCCTTACCCCCTTCCCTTCTCTTACTTTTGTTTTCTTACTCTTCCCTATCCTTTTCTTCTGCCTATTCCTTTCCCTTACCCCCTTCCCTTCCCTTAACCCCTTTCCCTTCCCTTACCCCCTTCCCTTCCCTTACCTTCCTTCCCTTCTCTTACCCCATTCCCTTCCCCAGCTCTCCCCTAGCCCCCTGCCTGTCCCTTCTTGACTAAGCCGCCTGGGAGCATCCGATTACATGCTTGCGAAGGCAGATGCATGCACAGGGTAGACTGAGGGCGGAAAAAGAGGATAGCGGGAGAAAGAGAGAAGGACGTCAGGTAGAATGGGACAAGGAAAAAGACAAGAGGGAAAGAGAGAAGGAAGAAAGCATAATGGGTGAAGGAAAGAGAGAAACAAGAAAGAGTAGGAACAGGGTACAATGGGTGGAGGAAAAAGATGACAGAAGGGAAAGACAGTATGGTACAAAGATGGAACAAAAACAGAATGAGGCAGCAAATAATGTTAAGAAGATACTGCAGCTCATAAGGGTAATGGGGAAAATAAAAGGAAAAGAAAGAAACGAGGAAGAGAAGAAAAAAGGAAGACAAAAATGGAAAGAGAAGGAAAACAGAGTGATGGAGAGGGGTCAGTGGGAATAAAAAAGAATGATAAGGAGACATTATCATCATCATCATCATCATCATCATCATCATCATCAATCATCATCATTATCTTAAAGTAATGAAAAGAAGAGAAAGACAATATATTAAGTTCATGACAAGAAAGGGAGATAGGGAAAAAAGAAGGAAGGAAGGAAGTAGAGAGAGAGAGAGAGAGAGAGAGAGAGAGAGAGAGAACAAATAAGTAGATGTGGCTTAAGAAACAAAACAGAGGAGGGAGAGAGAAAACTTGGTCAAAGGAAAGAAAACAAGGAATGTAAAGGAAAAGAAACCAGGAAGAACACAAAAATAAAATAAATATAAGGTAGATAGAATCACGAAAAATAAAACCAATTACAAAGAGAGGGACGAGGAGAGGGAAGACGATGGTAAAGAGAGGAAAGAAGGAAGGAAAAAAAAAAACTATGAAGTAGATGGACAGGAAAAAGAAAACAGTGGATAAAAATACTGCAAGGAGGATGGAGGAAGGATGGTAAATATAAGAAAATGAAAGGTTATATATACAGTAAAGGAAAGGAAGGAAGGAAGGAAGGAAGGAAGGACATAAAAAAAAAAAAAAAAACAAGTAACCTAAAGGAATAGGAGAGGAACAGGATTAATAATACACCAGACAAATACTGAGGGAATACACAAGACAAATACTAAGAGCGAAAGAAAATGATACATAGCAGGAAAAAGTTATGGAAGGGATTGAACAGGTATACTGAGAAAGAATGAGTAAGAGGGGAAATAAACAAGGGTAATGCAGAAAGGGGGAATCAGGGGGAAGATAAAGGGGACATAGGATGGAGAAAAAGGAGAACAGAAAAAAGTTATGGAGGAAAGTGTGGAAATGAGAGAAAGTGGGAAAGAGAAAGAGAGGGAGAGAGTGGAGGCAGGAAGAACGGGAAACAGACTGAGGAAATACCAAAGAGGAAGAAAAAGCGTGGATGTAAGACAGAGGAGTGGACAGGGAAAGAGGGAGAGAAAAAGAGGAGGAGCAGGACGGAAAGTATTACTGCGTGAGAAGAAATATAAAAAAGGGGGAGGGGAGAGGACAGGAAAAAGACAAATCGAAAGAAAACGAGGAAAGGAGAAGGAGAGGAGTAAGAAGAGGTAACAGGAAGTAAAACAGTGAACAATTACGAAAGCAAAGTGAAATGGGGGAGGGGGGTAAAAGGAAGGAGGAAGATAAGATGGATGAGGAAGAAGGAATATACCGCAAAGGGGTAAAGGGAGGAGAATAGAAAGGGAATGTGGGGGAGGATGAAAGTAGGACGACTGAGCATGATAAAGACAGAGAAAGGGAGAATAGGAAGCGATAGAAGAGGACGTAATAGGAAGAAAAACAGACAACGAGGGAATACGGATTAAAAAAGTGAAATGAGAGAGGAGGATGAGAGGGAAAGAGATGATAAAAGAGAGGAGATGAGAGGGCATGGAGGAGAGAACTCGAGACGGGTCAGGGAAAAACGGGATTGAAGAGTAATAGGTTGAATCGAATAGAGGTGTGGGGTAGAGAGGGAGGGAGGGAGAAAAGAGAGAGACTGGAGAGGGAGGGAGAATATAGGGAAGGAAGAGGAATGACAAGGGAGAGGACGGGAGATGAACAAGGGAGGAAGAAGGGGAAAGGGCAGAGGGAGGGAGATCAGCGAGGAAGGAGAAAGAGATGAGATGGCAAGGGAGAAGGAACGCTATGATGGGGGAAGGGGAAGGAGGAGGAGGAGTGTGGGAGGGAAGGGGATGTAAGCGAAGAAGGGAAGGGGGACGGGTGGACGGGGAATGGGAGGAGAGAGAGAGAGGAATGAGGAAGGACTGAGTGTGGGATGAGATAGTTAGGAATGGAAAGCGGGAGAGGAGGGAGGGAGGGTGGCAGGGAAGTAGGGAGAGAGGAAAGGAATGAGATGGCAAGGGAGAAGGAGGAGGTGAAGGGAACGAATAATGGGGAAGGGAAGGGGGGCAGGTAGTTAAGACTGAAGAGGATAGGAGGGAGGAATGAGAGAAATTGCTACCTGACAGGAGGTAAGAAGAGATAAGGGAGAAGATGTGATGTGCTGAAGGTTCGGGGAGGAAAAGGGAGATTGGGCGGGAGGGAGGGGGAAGGAACAGGCAGAGAATGTATAGGGAGGAATAAGGAAAGATGAGGAAGACGGGAATGATGGTAAGAGGAAGGGAGAGAGTGGAGTGATGCTGCAGAGAGAGGAGTGAGAGGTGATAGAGACGGAAGGCCAAGGAATGAACATGAAAATGAGGGATATGGAGGAAAGGCAAGGGTGATGGAAGGACAAGAGTGGTGGGAATTAGAGAGAGAGAGAGAGAGAGAGAGAGAGAGAGAGAGGCAGGTAGGGATAGAAGTGTTGGAGCAGGGAGGGGAATGAGGGATAAAGGACGGAAGTAAGAGCAAGGAATGGAATAAAGAGACATGACGGATGAAAAATAAAGGAACGGAAAAAACATAACAAGGAGGGAGGACTGACGAGCAGGAAGGGTGGAAAGGGAGTAGGAAGGAAGATAACTAGGGAAGGAGGAAGGTGAGTAAGGTGTCACAAATGCACTGTCAAGAAAGCAGGCATATGAAAAGGAAAAAAAAAAATCGAAATCAAGAGGGAGCTGATGCCAGACCATAAAACAGGATAATTTTTTTAACACCGGTGTCAGTGCGAGGTTTTGGACAGCGTTACTACTCCTGGGTTCACGAATCTTGGCTATATCAGTCCGCCAGACACTATCACCCAGGTCAACAATGACAACTTACGGGTTAGGGTGTGTGCGTGTGAAGATTATGGGTGAGACTGCTTGTTTTTTTTTTCGTAAGACGTTCACTACCTCTTTCGTTTCTTTAAGGGTGGAGTGTGGCAGGTTAAGATGTGTTAGGCGGTTTCAGAAGTCACATTAAGAGACGCCAGACAATAGCAGGTTAGGTTAGGGTGGGTTAGGTTGTTAACTGGGAAAGGGTCCGTTAGGCTGGTCTAAGTTACGCTACGTAAGGTTTAGTTACGTTGGGTTATGCTGGACATTAGTTAGGACAAAGGCTTATTTGGACTGATACAGGACAGGTTAGATGGTACTAGGATAAGATGTTAGGGAAAGATGGGTTTGCTTAAAATGTGTTAATATTATTACACTAAGTAAGAGCCCTACAACATTACCTTTGTCATTAACGCCTGACTAGTATACTGGCCACCGCATCAAGCCTATTGATATAATACTGTATTCTGGCGTTCACAGAAACAAAAATATCTCCCAGCTACGTGAAATGAATATAAAGAAAAAATAACTCTCAAAGCTTTCTATGACCCTGCTTCACACACCAAAAGGATACAAACTACATTAAAGTTACAAAATTCGAAAAAAAAAAAAGGCAAAGGTATAAAATAAATAGAAATGATTGATATCCAAAAAAAAAAAAAAAAGCTTTCATCTTGGATTAATATTGGTGAAAGAGAGAGAACGACAAAAACGTAACACTCACCGAAAGCAGGAAGATGTCTGTCCCTGAAAAAAACAAACAAACAAACATTATAATTAAAACTACCTTAACAAAACCGATTAACGCGACAAAAATAAAATAAGAAGATGAAGCAAAGAAAAAAAATTATAAGGAGGACTGACGTCTTTTAAGGAATAGAGTTAGAAAAAGAATAACTACGAATGAACAATTTAATATAACAATAAAAAGGAACCCATGAATATTAATGTAGCTATCTACCTATCCACCTCTTTCTATCTATCTACCTATATCTATCTATCTACCTATCATTCTATCTATCCATCTATGTATGTATGCATGTATGTACGTTTGTATATTATATATATATATATATATATATATATATATATATATATATATATGTATGTATGTATGTATGTTTGTATCTATCTATCTATCTATCTATCTATATTTATTTATTTATATATATAATGGCCGTATAACCAAAAGTATAAACAAGACATTAGTAGACATATCAATGAAGAAATCGTCATATGAAATTAATGAAATTATGACTTACATCACGTAAAAGGAAAATAAAAATTCAAGCACATTCCGAAAAAAAAAAAAAAATACTACACGCGCGATGCACACGGAGAGGTGGTAAAGAGCGAAAGCAAAATACAGAAGGGAGGAAAAAAAGATACAAACTGGACCAAAAAAAACTTTCGGTTGATTTTGAACTTCTAACATTTTTCGCGACCATTAACAGCGCAAGGAAAATAACGGGAAAAGTGACAGGAAAAAATGTGCATAAAAAAGTTTGAAAACTCATTCTGAATGTAATTAAGCTGGGAGGGTAAAATTCCGGGGGCCAAGTAACAAGGCGATGGGGGAGGGGAGGGGAGGGGAGGGGAGGGGAGGGGAGGGGAGGGAGGGGAGGGGAGGGAGGGAGGGGAGGGGAGGGAGGGAGGGGAGGGGAGGGGAGGGAGGAGGGGAGGGGAGGGGAGGGGAGGGGAGGGGAGGGGAGGGGAGGGAGGGAGGGGAGGGGAGGAGACGGGAGGGGAGGGGAGGGGAGGGAGAGGGGAGGGGAGGGAGGGAAGGGGAGGGGAGGGGAGGGGAGGGGAGGGGAGGGGAGGGGAGAGCGGGACGGGAGGGAGGGGAGGGGAGGGGAGGGGAGGGGAGGGGAGGGGAGGATTAAACGGGAGACGTAAAGGGAGCGAGAGGGGACGGGGTGGAGAGGGGAAACAGAGGGGAGAGGGAGGGGAAGGTTGGGGACGGTATACTAGGAGAATGGGGAAGAGAAATGGGAATGGGAAGGGGAAGAGGAATGGGAATGGGAAGGAGAAGAGGAACGGGAACGGGAAGGGAGGAGGAAGGGAGAGGGAAGGAAAGGGAGGGGGGAGGAAGGCAGAGAGGGGAAGAGAAGAGGAAGGAAGGTGAAGACGGGAGGGAGGGAGGGGGAGCGCGCGGGGAGGTGAGAGTGGATTTGAAAGTGGAAAGAATGAGGGGAGAGGGAAGGTTACAGATGAGGTAAAGTGCAGAGAAGAGGAAGGGGGCAAGTGATGTGGTGGGCAAGGGGAGGGAGGGGTAAACAGAGGTAAAGTGCAAACAAGGGGAGGGTAAAGTGAATTTTAAAAGAAGTGGAGGGGAGGAATGGTGCAGCGGGTAGGGGGAGGAGAGCGCAGGGGGAGGGGAGCGCAGGGGGAGGGGAAGGGTAGAGAGAGGATAGTGTGGGGAGAGGGAGAGGGGGAAGTAAACAGAGAAGGGAAGGAGAGGGAGGGGGGAAGAAAGGAGGGGAGGCGAGTGAAGGAAGAGGGGGACTTGAAGGGGAAGAAGAGGGAAGGGGAGAGAGACTAAGGAGGAGTAAAGTGGAAAGAAGAGGTGATGTTTAGGGAGAAGGAGATGGGAAATGTTGGTCGGGTGAGTGGGCGGAGGGGAGGGAGGGGAGGGAGGGGAGGGGAGGGGAGGGAGGGGAGGGGAGGGAGGGGAGGGGAGGGAGGAGGAGGGAGGGGAGGGGAGGGAGGGAGGGGAGGGGAGGGGAGGAAAGGGGAGGGAGGGGAG
Organism: Coenobita brevimanus; assembly: GCF_032717465.1. Taxonomy (NCBI): domain Eukaryota; kingdom Metazoa; phylum Arthropoda; class Malacostraca; order Decapoda; family Coenobitidae; genus Coenobita; species Coenobita brevimanus. The sequence continues at coordinate 24,689,695 of NC_137042.1, forward strand.
GGAGGGGAGGGAGGGGAGGGGAGGGAAGGGGTGGGGAGCTGAGGTGAGGTGAGGAGAGGTGAGGGGAGGGGAGGGGAGGGGAGGGGAGGGGAGGGGAGGGGAGGGGAGGGAGGGAGGGGGAGGGAGGGGGAGGGGAGGGAGGGAGGGAGGGAGGGGAGGGGAGGGAGGGGGGGGAGGGGAGGGAGGGGAGGGAGGGGAGGAGGGAGGGGAGGGGAGGGGAGGGGAGGGGAGGGGAGGGGAGTGTTGACTAAGGGGGATCCGACAGTAAAAGAAAAGACTAAAGGAAGAAGTATACTAATAATGGGGAAGAGAGAGATTAAAGACGATGACGATGACGACGATGATGCAGGCTATGACGATGATGACGATGAAGACCACAGTACTGATGATTATATGGTTAAGAGGAGGTGGAGGAGGCGGAGGAGGAGATGTTACTTAGGGGAAAAGGAAAGTCTGGGAGAATATTACAAAGAAAGAGATAAAAAGGGACAGACGAGAAAAATAAAAATGTGAGGAAACAATTAAAGGAATAGTAAAAGAGAGTTAGGAGAGACTAGAAGGCGAGATTATGAGTAAAGATGAGAGAGAGAGAGAGAGAGAGAGAGAGAGAGAGAGAGAGAGAGAGAACGTCTGGAGTGTGCTTGTGACGGGGAATGAAAAGGAAAAATGAGGAAGGGAAAAGAGAGAGAAAAAAAAAAGGAGTATTAAAGATTAAGAAAGCGAAAGAAAGATAAAACGGACTAGAAATGATTGGAATAAAACGGACTAGAAATGACTGGACAGCAGATTGACTGAAAAAAAAAAAAAAAAAGTTCTACAAAGAGAGATGGAAAAAGGTTGGGAAAATGATAGGAAGACTGGAAGGTGAGAGGGAAAGAAGAGAGATGGAAAAAGAGGAAAATGGTGGACCAAAGGCTGACAGAAGGGATTAAAAAAAAGAAATACAAATTGAAAAGTGCAGAAAGGAAAAGAGAGACAGAAGTAGGATGGGAATGGGTTTTGAAACAGGGACAGGAATACAAGAGGAGGAGGGGGGAGGGGGAGGAGGAGGAGGGGGGAGGGGGAGGAGGAGGAAAAGGGGAGGTTGCGGGGGATTGGGGAATGTGGGCGGGAAGGAATGGGGGAGTGGGAGGAGAGAAATGGCGGAGGGGGAGAGGAAAGGGGGAGGGTGAGGGGGAGTGGGGAATGTGGGAGGAGAGGAATGGGGGAGTGGAAGGGGAGGAATGGGGGAGCGGGAGGGGAGGGAGGGGGAGCGGGAGGATGAAGGTGAGGGTGAGGAGGGAGGGGGAGCGGGAGGATGAAGGTGAGGGTGAGGAGGGAGAGGGAGAAGGAGAATAAAAACGAGTAGAAGAAGACGGAGAGGAGAGGGCGGAGGGGGACTGGATTCAGGGAGGGGGGTGAGATAAACACTCATAGAGAGGAGGGAAGGAGGGGAGACATGAGGGGAACTGCCGTGTGGAGGGAGACATGTCGCGTAAAGGGGGAAGGGCAGGGAGAGGGAAGGTGATTAGGGGAAAATGGGGAACTACAGAGAGGGGGGGAACAGGGAGCAGGGAAGGGGGAGGTACACCGAAACGAAGGAGGGAGGAAGGTGGAGAAACGGCACAAAAAGGAGTATGGAGGATGAGGTGAAAGGCAGGGGGATACTTGGGAAAAACGGAAGAACGCAGACATGAGGGGGAAAGGGGGAGGAAAGAAGGGAGAGGAAAGAGAGAAAAAAGTAGAAGATGAAGTGATAGGAGTGAAGAAAAATGGGGAAGAGGAGGTAAGGGGAGAGAGACAGGAGGATAAGGGATGAGTGGAGGGAAGAAGGGTGAGTAAGAGGGGGAAGAAGGGGGTAAAATAACGAGGGGGGAGACAAAAAGTGGTTATAGTAGAAGGTATCAAGAGAAGGAGGGGGAAGGAGGGGAGGGAGGGGGGAAAGAAGGGAAAGGGGGGGGAAGAAAGGTTAGAAAGAAGGAAATTAAAGAGACAATAAAACAGAGGCAGGGAATGGGAAATGAAGGAAGATGAGAGAACAAAGGAGAGTTGCAAAGACAGGAAGAAAATAAGAAGGGTATAAAGGAATGAAGATTATAAGGAAAGAGGAATGAAGGGGGAAGAAAGAGAAGTAGAAATAGGAAAAATGCGAGGAGGGGGAGAGAAGGAGAGAAAATGGAGGGAAAAACGCTGGGAAAGACACAAAAAAGAAAATATAACGGAAGGAAATATTTTCAAAGTCTCTCTCTCTCTCTCTCTAGGTTTCCCGACAATGAAGGGGTTAAGTTTATCACTATTAAAACTCAGGTTCCTACGACTCACTCCCAGTTGAATAAAATAATCCGGCGTTAAGTCGAATGTAAAGACCTGATTTCTGCCGACCATGTGAGAGGTACCAATTACATTCTTTGCAGTTACATTAGATCTCTTGCTATCGACAAAGCAGTTCTCTAATTACGGGTCTGCATGTAATTCCTGGTACACAGCAAAATACACTGCACAAACGCTCTAAAAATCGCTCACATCGCATATGACAACAAAGCAGCTTTTTTGTTTAGTTCCTTTATTTTTTCGCATTACTTTTCTTCTACCTTTTATTGTCGTCTGAAAATAGGTGCGTGATCCCCGTAGAGTTGTGTTGGGGTTGAAAAAATGAGAGAGAGAGAGAGAGAGAGAGAGAGAGAGAGAGAGAGAGAGAAACAAATTTATATACTTCTGAAACCATATCGCTAGGGTATTCATATCCACATCCAGCCACATAAACACAACCAACTTCCACCTGATACAGAAACACAGAACAAACATACATCTTTTCATCATAAAAAAAAATCATATCTAATGCCTCTCCACAGAAACAGCCACAGTATAACTTCCTCTTGACACAAACATACATTCCTACATACTAACAAACGCCACAAGAATGCTTTTATAAGATTAGTTTACAAGAGTATTCATATCTATATTTCTGTACACAGAGACACTGGACTTCCCCGTGATAGAAACGCACACAAACACACAGACACACAACAACCAGATCTATCCAACATTTTGACAAGAGAGAGAGAGAGAAAGAGAGCGAGAGAGAGGCTAAAATTGGTGCAAATCCTGTTATCCCGTCAATATCGAGGGGTGTTATGCGTCTGCATTGTGTAAGATAGGGCACAAACAAACTTAATTAATATTTCCCTGCTTCTCTTTTCCCGGGGATTTTTTTGAATGGGTTTTCCCGGCCTATTGGATTCGACTGTAACTTTGTCTGCCACTCTAATTGTTTTAATCGGCCATGGCTCTCCCTCTGTCTGTCTGTCTTTCACTCCCGGCTTTTTCTCTGTCGCTCTCCATCCGTTCGCCTATCAATAATTGCCCAGTAAGTCAATCCGTGTTTTCTCACATGCCTCTACAACTCTCACTATGGCCGCTTGATTAACCCTATCGTACGGGTATTAAGCTCTTGCCTGTCTGTTGTGGACGTCTTGTTTATGGCTATGAATTCACCTAAGCGTCCAAATTTTCAGTTGTATGGTTTACGGATCCTGCCCACGCCATATACAATAGTGAGACATTGGTTTAGCAGGATGATGATGATGATGATGATGATGATGATGATGATGATGATGATGACATTAAACATTTTCTTCTCAACTGTTTCTAAACTTTTCATTTTTTTCTCCACTTATAGCCAGCGGAAACTGCCATTAATGAAGGTCTGACTAGTATTTGGTGAACGAGCCTCTTGGAAATTAGTCGAGGGCGATTTTAAGGTACACATGTGGTTGCGACTGAATATGGCACAAAAAATAAAATAAATGTTTATTATAACAGACAACCATTGTTATTACTTTTCTTTTTTTGGTGAGTGGTAGCTGTACTCTTTGCGATAACTGTCTTCATGATTTTCAAGCTACGACTCCATCATTCTTAGCTCATGAATAAAATATGGACAGTTCGCAGTCACACCCGCTAACTGTTTTATTACCTTCTTAAACCCTTCTGATAACGCAATAAAATACAGGAAAAATGGGCTAAGTTCATCCCCGAGATACACTGACTTGAAACCTGACAGTGTGTGGCCGTAGGTTTATTTTCAGGTATCAGTGGAGGTGCATATTACCAGCCAAACACATAAATTTCACAGTTTAGTGTGGCTATGTACTGATTATATCCATGAAATTTCTTCCACATCCAATAAGACATGCATAAAAACACCTGAAATAATATGTAGCCTTCAAAACAAGAGTCAAGCAGAAAAATAATGTTATTTTACTCCAACTTTAATCACATGAATCCAGTATCACTTTTCTTCTTGCTGTATTCAGTCGTTTTTTTTTTTTTCATTTTAAGAGAGACTTCTCTAACTCGAAGAGTCAGATGGAGTCTTCATCAACCCTTTAATTACACAGATGTCTTCCCCTAGATGAATAAATGTCTGGAGGTAAGAAGTATAAAGTGAAAAATGCGTCCTGGGGCTAAAGGGGTTAACCAGACACAGGCACTGCACAGTATGAGGGGCACCTAATACTTCTCCCTCACTCCTGGATCAGTAATGCAATCGACCCTGGTAATGGTTAATTTCCCTGGTTTGCCTGGTTTATCTGGCTAATTCATCTGCTTAGTTTGCCTGATTTACGTGGTACATTTGCCGTACTGTTTGCTTGAGGTGTGGGCTGCTTCTGTGTGTGGTTTGTGTTTGGTTTGTTTCTGGCTCACTTCTGGTTTATGTGCTTTCTTTCCGGTTTATCTACACGTCTTATCCATTTTCTTATCTTCTGTCTACTTTATAGAATCGTTTGTCGGCGTAGCTGATTCGGTTTATTAAGCCCATTCGTTTTTCTGTGTAGTTTGTCTGTGTACTTTATCAGTGAGGCTAGTTAATATGGTTTGCGTGTGTGTGTAGTTTATCGGTGAAGTTAATCGGTGCGATCTGTGTACACACTTTATCGGTGAGGTTATTCGGTGTGGCTTATGAATCTACTCGTACTTTATCGGCGAGGTTACTCAGTGTCGTTTGTGTATCTAGTTTATCGGTAAGGTTAGTCTGCGTGACCTGTATGTTTAGTTTATCGGTGAGTTTAATGTGTGTGGTTTATGGAGCACTAGGTTTGGCGGCGGCCCGAGTCGGGAAGAAGGGCCATTTGCGACTCTGATGTGGGGGAGGGCAGGGGGATATGGCCGGGACAGCTAATAAGACACTAGCTTACTGATTCTACTCTGTACTTCCTCATCCTCTTTTTTCTACTTTTCGTCGTCCGTGAAACTTCAGATCGATAACGTCTTTTAACCCTCTCATGGTAGTGATAACTCTAGCATTCTGCTCAAGACGACTTATTCAGCTGCTTGAGCCATAGGGGTCTGATGAAGTTAATACAGTTCCCATGCAAAATCCCCTTCAGGCTCAAGTATATTGTTTGTGATTATCTTTTGTTAAGTTATTGACTCGTGGATAAATTATACATAACTAGTTCTTTGATACTGATTCTTTCTTAATTTCTTTTCACACGTTTCACAGTCACTTCCAAGTCGAAATTAAATTGTTTGCAGGAAAGACTGGAATAGAAGTGTGAATGATGTTCTCGTACCGTACTATGTCCTTCCTGCAAAACCAAATCTTTTTTATGACAGGATATTGACCATGAATGTTTGTTAATCCGGCCACCAGATGTCAGTGCCGTGGTGAAAGGGAAAGAAATCGACGTGCACCCAAGAAACGATCATCTCTACAAGTACTCGTTATGTCAGTAAGTATATCGTGTAAGAGTAATACTAAAAAGTCGTCGCTGTTAACTATTTGACAGGACTTTCCGCAACTAAATGTAGGTCAGGAATCGATCCGCTGCCAACAGTCATACTCCCTACACCGGATACCAGACACTAGACATTATTCTCGATGCCACCTGGAGAATCTGCAACACGTCTTCCTCAGCGATATATTTTGCATGCTACCTTTTAACGTCCTCACGTATGTTACTGTTACAAGCGATGTTATTTATGAAAAGATATAAATAACACACAAGACAATATTAAGATCTAACAAGAACGCAGTATCACTATGAACGAAAAATGCTCGTGGATTGCATAGACTCTGGGAATGAATCTTATCAAATCAATGCTTTCAGATAAGAACTTCATGAAATCTGTGAAATAACCTTTGTCAACCAGTGTTTTTTGATAACCTTTTATGCCTATGTCCACATACGCTCATGGTGACTGCAGTATTTCCTGAGATTGCACAAGACATCTCCATGATAAAAATAATAATAATAATAATAATAATGCAGCCTTAAAACTCACCCGCCCATCGCAGCAGCAGTCAGCTAGGAACCCTTACTATACCGATCCACAACACCCGAGACACCCCCTTACACCAGGACAACACCAGCACTACACCCATATACACTACTCGCACATGGTCCTCAGAGACGATACGGAGGGTTAGAAGAGAGAGAGAGAAGCGAGAATGGGGAGGGAGGGAGGGAAGGGAAGGGAAGAGAGGGGAGGCGAGAGGGGGAGCGGTGGTTGTCTGGGGTCCTTTTCGAATACATATGGTAAGGCGATGAAGTAGAGCAGCCGCACTTCCATTTAAAAAAAAAAAAAATACGGAGGTAGGCTTCCAGACACAAGTACACTACTCAGAATACTCATAATTTCTTTATATTCAGCACAATATAACTGGCCATATCAATTCATCCATGCCATTACTGATCAGGTTGTAAGCTCCTTCAGTTACAAGAAAATATAATCAACTTCTCGGACATAAATACGATACAATACACTTGCGTCATTATGTCCATTACATGCAGGCCTTCAATGAATATACATGTCCATATACAATAGCGTATGGGGTCGCTTAGAACAGGAAATTAAAACCAACTTCTAAAAAAAAAAAAGACATGAATATGGTAAAAAAAAAAAAAAAAATGTATACCTTGATCCTTGCTTTTATCACATTCACGTGTAATCGGACAAACACAGCCATCCACACCATTATCAAAGAGGTCGGGCGTACACTTAGCACCAAGAAATAAAAACAAATCTCAATACAAAAACCAGTACTCAGACACGAATACAACACGAGAAAAAAAAGATATTCAATATTTCCATTACCATCAACCTATATATCCACACCCATATAAATCAGACCTGTCGTTCACCCACAGAAAAGGATATTAACCTCTACATAAAAAATAAATTCTCAGACACGAAATCAATAACCAAAACGCATTTTCCTTATTGCACTTATTATTCTTAACCCTTTACTGGACGGCCATATCCATCCACACCCATGTAAATCAGGCTGGGAGCTCGCTGGGTCAGGGGGAAATTAAAAGCAAGTGCTCCCTAAAAGCCCTGAGAAGCAGCGGCACTAACAAAGCAAAACAAACACAAAAACAAACACGGCCTCACCTTCACCCAGACGGCCTCCCCTACACCCCTTCCTCCCCTACACCAGGCAGAAAAGGGGAGAAAATTTTGATACGAAGACGAGGAGGAAGTGAGAGCAAAAGAGAGGGAAGAGGGAGAGAGAAAAGAGAGAAAAAATGGTGGAGAGATAAAAGGAAAGAGAATAAAAAACGTGGAGAGAAAAAGAAGTATAATTATAATCTTCGTAATGGAGGGGACGGCCCTAGCGGAAAGGAATGGATGTGTGTGTGTGTGTGTGTGTGTGTGTGTGTGTGTGTGTGTGTGTGTGTGTGTGTGTGTGTGTGTGTGTGTGTGTGTGTGTGTGTGTGTGTGTGTGTGTGTGTGTGTGTGTGTGCGCGTACCAGAAGCAAAATAGCCACTCGAAAATTTTTGCCCCCCGGTGTCAGCTATGGCCAGTATCTTGCACCTACGACCTAGTTACTCTGCCGCCTCTGTTTGTTATTCGTTAGCGGGTTGTTACATAGCTCAAAACTCGGCATTATTAGATCTCGCCTTGCAGATTTAGTTCCAAGTTAGCCTGGCGTTTTTTCCAGAGCTGTTTTTTAAAAGGGGAAAGTCAGGGGGAGTGAGGGAGGGTGTGGGGTATAAGGGGGGGTAAGCGGCGTATAAAGGAGGGGTGGCTGGGGGTAGGATGAGGGAGGGGTGGCTGGGGGTAGGATGAGGGAGGGGTGGCTGGGGATAGGATGAGGAAGGCTTGACTGGGGTATAAGGGGAGGGAAGGTAGGCGAGTTGGATGAGAGAAGGGGGGCGGGGAGACTGTGGAGGTTAGGAGTGGGATGACTGGAGTAATGGGGGAGAGGGGACAGTGGAGGATGGTGGGTGAAGGGGGGAGGGGAGGGGGAGGGGATGGCGTTGGCTGGAAGGGCAGGGACATCATTTTTTTGTTTTACCGAGCATACTTTGTGTCCGTGCCTGTTCTTTTTAAAATCCCGATTTGGCCGGTTTTACGAGTAAGGCAAAACATGACTGAAAATTGTCACATCTGCAAACTGGACGGAATATTTTTTTCAAAGTGGCTAACAACCCCTAAATACGGAAGGCGAGAAATGGAAAATACGAAAATAACAACAGAACAAACAGTCCACGCCCGGCATCTACCGTTTTAGCATTACACGTAGGACAATTTTCTTAATTTCCTCACGTATTTGTGAAACCCATCTGAACAATTTGGCGCAGCCATTCCAGCATTTCCTTTCCTTTAACAGGACTAGGGTCGAGCCCATAACCTAGACAATGGGGCACACAAACTAATGAGTCAGTTTTATGTATCTATCTGCAAATGTGTATATATATACAGATAGATAGATACAGTAGATAGACAGACAGATAGATAGATGGATAGATATAGATTTAGAAATGTACTGATGGACAGATATACACGCGAATCACCTTTATTCATTACAAAATGAAAAACAAGAAGAAAGGACTGTGTATAGGTATCATGTGTAATAATGAAATCTGATTAGTTCCCTTGCTACAACAAGGCGACAGAGACATTTCATTCACTATACCAACACAGGTTATTTACATATTCTAACACTTACCCCTTGGAAGATGACACACAGACAACACACACACCCTGCACGACCCTAAGGCAGGCTCTCTCTAACTCACCTTAGGGATGGAAACACTTAGGCAACAACACGACCCCTCGCCAACCCACCACGGAAACAACCGCTATAACCACTACAATCACCACCACCACCAACAACCATCCCTACCACCAATAACCACCACCACTTACAACAACAACCACCACTATCCCAGTTACATATGTCATTACCATCTACTACCAAAAACACTAACAACCGCCACTACTGCCACCAACAACGATCATAACAACCATCAACCATCACTGCCATCAACAACAATCACTATAGCCATCAACTACCACTACCACAAGCACCACTACCACCAACAACCACCACCACTACCACCAAAACTGACAACTTCCAGCAACAATCACCACTGCCAATAACCACCACCAACACCACAAGCAGCACCCACCACAACAACAACCACTACAGTCACCAACATCCCTCCCCCTCCTCCTCCACCTCCTCGTCCCCTCGCCTAGTTAACCGTGGCGGGAGAAGCTGGCAAAAGGGACTCTCATCCGGGCCCTACTTAAGCCAGGACTCAGAATACACCCAGAATACACCCCGCGGAGACTCGAGCGCCTCCAATCCCTCCACGACAATAAGAACGGTGCAGGACAAGGACGCCAACAACCACGCCAAGTAACATCTCTATGCCAAGTACCTCCCAGACAACAACGCTGTATGTGCAAATGAAAATGAAGTCCCCAGCCCCCTCACCCACCCTACCGGCGTCCCTCTCTATATATCAAACGAGCCAAGACAAGATGAGACCGTTGTGACCCGTGTGAGTATATACTGTATACCACACACACACACACACACACACACACACACACACACACACACACACACACACACACACACACAAACACTCGATCCCCGGTCCACCTGATGCCACTGGTTAGAGATAGGGTGAAAAAATAAGAAGGAAAAATCTAGCATACAGTATTGGCGGCGGCGGTGGCAGCCCCGCGTTTTTTTTTTTTTTTTCACCTCGTTTGGACTCTAGGGAGTAAAAATTGGAAATGTGCTTGTGCGGTATTTTTTTTGTTTGGAAGGCGTGTCACAGGTCGGGGTGGTAGGCATCTCTCTGCGCACACCAGACCGTATTTCCTGTCATGACGGGATGGAAGAGAACGACATGAGCTTGGGTGATCCCCTACGCTGGCATATTGTGACGGAGGGAGGGAGATGGAGGTCAAGAGACTCACAAGGGCAAAACACGTGTTGGTCATGTTCCTGTTGGTGCTTTTGGGACGTCATACCTCCTGTCTAAGCGATATATTTTCCGTATTACATCATCATATTCTACTTTCATGTTGTTCTCTTTAGCATAATAACTTCTTCCACCAGATGATGTATCTTTAGTTTTATTCAAACTACTTTCAGACGATTTCGTTTAGCTTGTACAGTATGTTCATTATAAAGGCATTAATGGGAAATTTATCTACCACCAACTTTAAAAATTTGCTTCTCCAAAGTTTTAAAAAATACGCTGGATTTGCATAATGAAAACATAATACGTCATCTGACGGAAGGGGTTAAGAAGGAGGGAGGGAGGGTGACAGGCAGTCCAAGGTAAAACGTGTTCGTCATGCATTCTTTAGCCATTTGAGGTTACTGAGCACCTATAAACATCTCTTTTCATGTTACTGATACATGATATGCCAACAATAATATATACTGTATATATATATATATATATATATATATATATATATATATATATATATATATATATATATATATATATAAATCATAAACGTGAAAATAAGAATGTATACTATCCAAAATATACAGACGAGAAAAAAGTACTACGAAGCGTCCTATGTCAACGAGAATACTGTCCATTGTGAGGGAGGGAGAGAGGTAGGGAAATTGTGAAAGGAAGTAGGGAGGAAGAGAGGTTAGGAAGGAGGGAGGGAGAGAAGTAGGGAAGATAGAATGGAGGATGGGATGTAGGGGGGGATGGGAGGGGAAGAGAAGAGATGGAGGGAGGGAGGGAGGGAGAAAGAGAAGTTAGGAGGGCGGAAGGGAGGATGGGAGAGACGAAGGAAGATAGGAGAAGGAAGGAAGGTGGGAGGGAGGGGGGAATAGAAGAGAAGTAGGGAGGGTGGGAGGGAGGGAGAAAAGAAGAGAAGCTATGAGGATGAAAGGGAGGAAGGGGGAGAGGGAGAAGGGAAGGATGGAGGGGAAGAGGCAGAAAGGGAGGGAGGGAGGTAGAGGTGTAGGCATAACACTTGTTCGTTCACCCACTGACAACCCCGAACTTAACAATGACCCGACATGTAGGGTCGACATTCCCCATGGACGGTCCTCCTGTGCTTTATGTGACGAGAAACTTTGTGATCAGATCTGTCACCCGCTGATTCACTAACTGGTAACAAGCTCTATGGCGGAAGATTTAATCGCAGCTTTTTGCAGTCTGTGGTTGTTTGTGACTGCGTCGTTTGTGTCTGTGCATCACTTCCAGTTACCGAGGTTAGATTACGTGATGAAGTTAAATTACCTGAAAAAAAAATAGTCTACAGATCACTCTGAGTTACAGTGGCAGGATTAAATGTATATGTGCATCACTCTGAATTACAGAGGCAAGATTAACTAACGAAACCAACGACAGATCACTTTGAATGACAGGGTCAAGATAAACTGTATCTGTCAATCACTTTGACCTACAGAGAGTTAGATTAGCTGACGAAAACGACGGCATATCACTTTGAGCTACTGAGACCAGATTAACTAACGAAAATAACTGGCAATGCATAAAGCTTACTAAATATGCTACCTTCATAATACTGACGAAATCATGTTAGACTTGACAGGTGGCCAGATACTAAGCTGAATTTACCTGCTGTTTCTGCTGCATTCATAATCATTATTAACTGGAAGCTAGGCAGCACACACTCACTCAGAGGAACATCCATTTTTTTGCCAACGTGTGACCACAATTTGACCAATATATGACCGTCAGCTCTGGTCACCATAAGGCAAATGGAGAAAAAAATCAGAAATAGACGCACAAACTTCAAAATTAACCACATGTGCCCAGATGAATAGCTCAACTACGTCAGTACATGTGACCTCCCCTCTATGTACAGTACGATCACAGCAAGAACCACAAGGACATGCCATCGTCCTGAAGGAGTTAACGGAGTCTGCATTTAACCTTCCAGTAGGCCTATTCTAAAGCTGAATAAAGTTGCCTGGCAGTAGCAAGCACAAAACCTTAGATTTATCCATCTTAATGGGACTACTAGGGGCTAATTTCAACCATAAACCCCCTTCAGCCAGAGTAAATACATTTCAATTATCCTTAATATGTGTAGATGATACTATGATGTCCAAAGATATTAGATATAGGCAAGAGTTGATGAACCCCTGCAATAAGAGGGCTTTTCTACGTTCAATATAGCTGTCTGGGATCAGCACGAACTAAAGTATGTCATCGTACTAAAATGGTTAAGATGGCTGTATGCCATTAAAAAAATGTCAGACAACAGAAAATAGCCAAGAATTATCAATATTCTAAAAATAGCTAATAATACGGTATCTTGGCACTGATGACAGGCTGAGAGACAACTGAATGACAGATTGGTGTGTGTGTGTGTGTGTGTGTGTGTGTGTGTGTGTGTGTGTGTGTGTGTGTGTGTGTGTGTGTGTGTGTGTGTGTGTGTGTGTGTGTGTGTGTGTGTGTGTGTGTGTGTGTGTGTGTGTGTGTGTGTGTGTGTAATTCACCGGGTCGGTCAGGATCACGTGATTGTTGTGATCATCAGCATTTTACCCTCCCGGAAGACAGCTGAGAGCTCATATAGTCCAATCTAAGGGCAAAGCCTTGACCTTCACACACGCACACACTCATCTTCTTGCTCAAGGAGGACAGTGACCACCCGCTTCGTCAGTGAAACTTTTCTCATCCCGAATAAGGCGCGAAACCCCGTCTTAGTAGATGCTAGGCGAAAGCGTTACAACACACACACACACACACACACACACACACACACAGAAAGGGGGCTGATTTGAATTTATTACTTCCAGTCAATTCCCACACCTCTGACTAGACAGAGAGACCCACAGATAGGAAGATATCCATATACAGAAAGAAATCACAAAAAAAAAAAAAAAAAACAGGAAGATATAAAAGTTTTTCAATATTTTAGCAACGAGGTAATGAGAGAAAGCAGTAGATGGCTCACTGATAAAAACAAAGCTAGCACCGAAAAGAAAGCGAATCTATCCAAAGCCGTAATAAGAGGAGAAAAAACAGTCCCATCTGTAAGATAGGACGATTCCTCCACGAGACAGAGAGAGAGAGAGAGAGAGAAATACCCTCCCCCCGACAACTTAAAGACAGGCCATAGTAGTGACAGACAGACTATTCCCCATCCTTACACTCATCCACAAGGGGACTGGAGGAGAGACTGAATTTTCCAGGTGTAATAGAAGCACTCATCTAGGAGGGGTGGTGGGACGTGAAAGTGGTGAGGTCCTTTTATGGGGAAGGAGCGTGGGCAGGGGAGAGTGGTGTGGTGGTGAGAGTTGTCAGAACGGTGAACCGGGTGGCTGTGTAGGTAGTTGTGGTGCCTGGTGGTTGTGGTGTGGGAGGGGTAGTGTAGATGGATTTGTATTAGCTGTAGTAGTGGTGATGGAGTTGTTAGATTGGTGAAATGGGTGGTTGTGAAGGTGGTGGTGAGGGAAGCTGTGATGGGTGGTGGTGGTGTCTGTGGTGTAGGGGTGGCTGTGTACTGTAGGTGGTGGTGGTGGTTGGTGGTGGTGGTGAAAGTTGTCATGGTAGTGGGCTGTGTGGTTGTGTAGGTGGTGGTGTGGGTAGTTGTGGTAGCTGGTGGTGTTTGTGGTATGAGTGTTGTTGTGGGCAAATCAGGTGGTCAAGAGGTTGTATGTGATGGAAAGAGTTGATAGGGTGGTGCGAGGAGTGGTTGTGGAGGTGGTAGTGGATGCTTGTGTGACAATGAGTGGTGGTCGTCGTTAGTAATGATGGCTGTTGGTGACAAAGGATGGTGATGCGCGATGATCACAATGGTGGTAGTGATGGGTGACGGTGAGTAGTGGTGCTGGTGATGAGAGCTGGTGGGTGATGGTGATAATGAGTGGTGGTGACTTTGGTAATGGTGGAGTTATGGTGATGAGCAAAGGTGATCAGAGGTGGTAAAAATTGTGAAGTGGTGAATTGCTTGGTATGAGGGTGTAAGATGATGGTGTGGAAGAATTATAAGGAAAGTGAACTTTACAGTTATTGGTGGTGGTGGTAATGATGATGGTGAGAGACGGGTAGAAAGGAGAAATGTGTGCTTGTGCTGGTAGTGGTTGTAGACATGTGGTTGGCTGTGTTGGCAGAGTCGTGATTAGCCGTATTACCAGACTTGTGGTTGATGGTGGTAGTTGATTGGTAGTTGGTTGTGTTAACATAGTTGTGGTTGGTGGTGATGGTACCTTAGTGAGTGGCTGCGTTGGTGGAAGTGGTTGTGATGGCGATAATCTGTGAGGCAAATGGTGGACAGTGGAGAGATAGGAAATGGTATACCGTTCGTTATTTTCCTAATTTGCAAAAACAGTAAAATGCGACCAGAAACAGCCAACCAGTCCCATATTGGCCCTTGCGAGGTGTAGGGGCTCATTGCACACGGTGAAAATGCTCAGCTAACCTTGCCCAATCTCTACGCGGGCCATCTAAACACGAACAAAATCTGAAGCGAAAAAGATACCGGGTCAAGGCCACTGGGGGTCACAAAAGGCCAATTCATCGCGGACTGGCACTGCAGATAGTTTGGTTAATGGAGGGGCCACTTGGAGCGGTCTGACCTCTGACCCACCCCATGTCATTTGTAAGGGGGACAAGGTCGAGGGTCCCCAGTGTAGGAAGATGTATGTCACCTCCATCTTTGTCACACATCCTTATAACACAAGGCAAAAGGAGAGGCGCGTGGGTAAGCTTTTTTTGGTGCCTGTGTGTTGTCTGTATGGGTAATATAACACGGCATTCACTGACACGGAACAAAGCGTGGGCAACTTAAGGTTACGTAGGACTTGTCTGGATTTGGGTAATCAAAAAAAAAAAAAAAAAAATACAAACAGCCACAAAGACAAATGTAAGCACCAGTGTGTGTGTGTGTGTGTGTGTGTGTGTGTGTGTGTGTTTCTACCTGTTTACAAGTGTCAGTCGGCATGATACAACATAACCCCTCTGAAATGACCCTGGTAAAAAATAAATGGTAGCAAAAGGCCATGACGATAAAGGATGTGGTGATTGATAGACGGGTGAAGTTGTAATGGAAATACCTGTAATTATTCTATTTTTTCAATTACCAACACACACAAACCAATACAGCAGTTGATCTATTATTAGCATACATGAAAGTTGTAATAGCACTGAGGCCGAGGGGAGACTGATAATATAACTCCCTTGACGACTTTGCTATATATTTTTTTCATGTTCTCTCTAGACGATTTTATTAAACTTTTCTAACTGGAAGGAAGCCGAGGTGACTGATAACATACTGACTCCTTGGCTAGTATTCTCGTCTGTAAAGGAAGCTCCCTTACACTTTTTCCTTAGTGATTTATTTTTGGATATGGTATGTTAATGTCCTTTTGTACATTACTTATGCAGAATATGGGGTACTGGAAGGAATTGTGTAACATACAAGAGGACACAACGGTGTAACAAACAAAATAAATCGCTGTGGAAATGGTGTCAGGGAGCTTCCTCAATTGACCAGAATACGGGCCCCTGACTCCAATGGTCCATTTTTTTTTTTTTACTTAATTCTTGCTATCTCAAAGAAGAACAAAGGAAAGCACACAGCAATAGACTTTATGGTCCTTTCGAGGCTGCTTGTTAGAGTACACAATGACTACGAGATCTAATTCTACATGCTGAAGGATAAAGACAGTAAATTTTCGAACTGGAAGGGATAGATATAGCCTTCACTTAGTCTCCATTTACCTTTTCACACTACAGCTTCACCCTAAGTTGAATGAAATCGTCTGAAGGCAGCAACAGTGAAATACAGAATTCATCATGAGACTTAAGAAGCCAGTACTTATCCATGACCTACTATGCTATCACATGCGTAAATGATGAAAAAAAAAAAAAAAAGTATGATAATGTACGCTATAGAAAGTGGCAATCCCTTCTAGGTGAAGTTAAAATATCTCCACTTATAAAAAACTCGTAGCATTAAAGATGAAAACCACACAGTAAGTCAAAGCAAAACCCTCTGACCGGTTGCAAAAAAAAAACCTGTCAGGACGGAGGGTCAAAAATGAGATAGGTCGAATTTATGATGCAAAGAGAAGGTAAGACCCTGGGTGAGCAATTATAAAGACTCTTAACTTTTATAATTAACCAGTGTCTGTTGAAATTAATCATTATCGGGGATATATTGTATATGGATTTTTTATTTCTATTTTTTTTTCACTTCAGCGTTTCCTCTACTGTGGCTGCGAAGTGCTTGGTAGCTGTATGATAAAGCAAACGTAAAAACAAACATTCCTATATACAGTTTAGTATCGCATTCTAGTTCTCGAGGGAGGTTTGTATTTCCTGTTCATGAGCGACACACTTTACACTTTACGGCTTAATCTCTTGTATGATACTTTAATCTTCTAAATATCTACATTGTTCTGAGTAACGTCTAAGATGATAACAAAGGTGTAAAATTAAATGATGTCTTCATGAACGACACATTTTACATACTGCATCTTCATTTCTCTTCTATGCTAGTTTAATCTTCTAGTTATCACCTTTGTTTTAAGTAACGTCTTAGATGATGACAGAGGGGGAAAATGCATAGATGTCTTCCTGAGCGACACATTTTAACATATTACATCATCATTTTCTCTTCAATGCTACTTTAATCTTCTAAATACCGACCTTGTTTTATGTAACCTGTAAGATGATGACAAAGGCAGAAAATGCTTGACTGGGGAGGGGGTGTTACAAACCCTCCTATGCCAACTTATCAAAGCCCTTCAAGTCCCAAGAAAGTTTATGAATAGGGGAAGATAGCCAAGTGTACCCTGAAAGTGAAAACGGGAGATTAGCAAGAAAGTGACAGTGTGTGATGTCATAAAGTAAAGGAAGGGAAAGGGAGTTATTAAGCACTGTACTACTGTGTCTTTTCAAATATATTCTTGCCAATACAAGTTTATTTTATTCACACGACTTCGTTTTTTAACCCCTTCAATGCGTAAATTCTCATCTAAGTAAGATTAAAACGATATATACGTCCACTGGCATATAGGTCTAAGTGTGTGTGGTTTACGTAGGGTTAGTTATGAAGAGGTGTTTTCATGATGTGGAGTTGCCATAATGTGGAGCTGTCACAGTGTGGAGTTCTGGAAACGTAAGGGAAGAGGGGTGGTGGATGTTGAACGTAGGATGACGAAGTGGTTAAGAAGAGGTATTGTCATCCTGGGTTCTCATGAGCTAAGGGAGTTGTCATTGTGAATAGGTGTCTTAATGCAAAGTTCCCATAAAATAAAAGAAAGGGAAGGGGTAGATGTAAGGAGCCGACGAAGGGGTTACGAAGATGTGTTGTCATAATGGGCTGCCCTATGGCGAATGACTTGTCATTGAGAAATGCTGTCATGATGGAAGAGAGTTATATAAAGTTTTGAGGTTTAAGACAGTTCTTAATCCTTTTAATACTAAGGCGCTTTCTGTATTTAACTCAAGCTACCTACAGACGACTTTACACAAGGCATCTTTATCTAACTGTATGGGTTTGATACACTCTTTATTAACCCTTTCATAAAAAGAAGTTTCTCTTAAACTGAATAAACACATCTGGACACAGAAACAATAATCGGAAAAATGTATCCTCGGCCCTAAGTGGTTCGAAACGGTTGTCATAAGTAGTTGGTTATCAAAGAATGGAAGTTGCCGTGATGTAAGGAGGCCGCCATGGTTCAAGAGTTTGTCATACGATTGTCATAAGGTAAGAGCTGGTTATAAGATCATCATAGGAGGTTGTGATACGGTTGCCACAATAGAAGAGGTTGTCAGAGGGTTATCATAAGAAAAGGGGTTGACATAAGTGAGGTCCTGTAAGAAACTGTGAGGCTGTTATAAATTAATGTACGGTCATATGGGGTCCTCTTGGGTGATGTGTTGTCACTGATCCTTTCATGATCAGAATAACTCTAGTAATCTATTCTATCATATCCCAACAGTCCTCTTATTATCGGGACAAATTCTGCACTGATTTCACCTGATGCAAGAAAAGAATTATTGAGATAAGAGTGAGTCACAGAAGTATACGTGTGTGTGTGTGTGTGTGTGTGTGTGTGTGTGTGTGTGTGTGTGTGTGTGTGTGTGTGTGTGTGTGTGTGTGTGTGTGTGTGTGTGTGTGTGTGTGTGTGTGTGTGTGTGTGTGTGTGTGTGGAGAGTACGAATATTACAGAGGAGAGAGAAACTAAGGAAAGAAAATACGAAGAAGAGGGAGGGAGTAAAGGATAGGCAGAAGAGAACGAAAGGATGAGGAATGAGAGAGGAAACCTTCATGAAAAATGTGAAAGAATGAGTATGGAGAGGAAGAACTACACGGAAAGAGGAAAAAGAAGGAGTACAGTAAATGAGAAGAGAGAGTAGGTAAATGGGACAGCATTTGTGAATGAAAGAAAAATAAAAAGGAGAAAAAGGCCGTGAAAAGAAAATAATACATGGAAAGGAGGAACACCAGAAAAATATGACAGTAGTAAAGAAAGCGAAGAACACGGAAGGGGAGAGAAGAGTAGCAACGAAGAACTAGAAGGAGGGGAGAGAACGTGAAAAAGGAGATTTAAAAAGAAGAGGATGAGTGTGAAGGGGTGGAGGGGAAACGCGTGAAAGAAAAGACAGCAGTAAACTGGTGAGAGAGAGAGAGAGAGAGAGAGAGAGAGAGAGAGAGAGAGAGAGAGAGAGAGAGAAACGAGTTGGGCGGAATAAAGAGAATCTGTGATGGGAAAGAAGTGCAGGAAGTGAAGGGGCATTAGAGAGCAATTTAAGTGGAGGCAGAGATTGGAGAGGGAGGAAAGGAAATCTGTGAAGAAGAGAAAGAAGAGAGAAAGCTGAATAAAGCGAGAGAGAGAGAATACTAGGTAGAGGAAAAGAGTGAAAAGAAAGGAAAACAAATGTGTGACGGGGAAAGAAAGTAGAAAGAGGAAAGGAAGTGTAGAAGGAAAGTAGATGAAGATTTTTATGAAGGAAGAAAAAATGAGAAAAAATAGTAAACAGGAGACGGAAGAGCTGAAGAAGAGGAAGAATGAGAGTCTGGTGAAACCGGAAAGAGTGAAGGAAAGAAATAGTGCGACGGAAAAGGAGAGTGGAAAGAGAAGGGAGAGCGTGGTGGAAAGAGAGAGCGTGGTGGAGAGGGAGAGTGTGATGGAAAGGGTGTGAGGGAAAGAGTGAGTGTGGTGAAAAGGGAGGGTGTGATGGATAGGGAGAGTGTGGTGGCAAGTGAATGCTATGGAGGGAAGGGAGAGTGTGGTAGAAAGAGAGGGTGCTATGGAAAGAGAAGGAAGGAAAGTATTGGGGTGAAAAGATAAGGGAGAGCGTGCAAGGCGAAGAAAGCTTGAATTTATACTTATCGACAGTAGGAAGGTTATTAAGGTAGAAAATCAAATAATTCAGAAGTTCCAGTCTTCCTCTAGAACAAGACCATCAAAATGTTAAAATTACAAAGGAATGGAATAATATCAGACGGGAATTTTTTACTGATAAATGAAAAGCGGTACCCCTGCCTTGTACCTTAAGTTATTTGAATACGTCTTTTTTTTATCTTATTCTTACTTCCTATAGATTATTTACTTACTTATCTACTTATTTATTAGCTAAAATATTGAAGACATTTCTTAATGAAGGGGTTAATGAAAACTACCGTATATCTGATCACGCCACCTAAAAAGTTTATTCTAAGGTTAACAAGACCTGGATGGAAATAGCAAAGATAAAAAATGAAAAGTCATCGTGGTCAAGGGGCTAGGTCAACCACAAAATTATCTTTAAAGAACTATGTTGTTTATCATTGTTTATCTTCTCTCTCTCTCTCTCTCTCTCTCTCTCTCTCTCTCTCTCTCTCTCTCTCTCGATGCACCGTCACAAGAGAAAGCAAAGCAGGGAAAAAACAGGAATATCCGATCCTCCCACACACTAACTTTCTCTCCCATCTCCTCTTACCTCGTCACTGCTCCTGAATCATTGAGAGAGAGAGAGAGAGAGAGAGAGAGAGAGAGAGAGAGAGAGAGAGAGAGTGAGTTTACAGGCTCACCAACCAAAGCATTACATAACAAAGGAGTCATACGAGTACGCAATATTAATAATGTGATGGTCCAACAGGAAATAATACAAAGCAGCGACACGACTAACATTTAATCAACACGCACAAGGGTAAGACTCACATACGGGGATAATAGTTCCGGATACGTGTTAGAGCCCCACGGATACACGACTTTAGATCCCCATGATACCAAGGTGAGTGTCAGGTAAACGAGACAGCTTTGATATATCTGTGCTCTGTTCACTTTAACCTGGCACAAAAATGGCGTTCCTTTATCTCAAACTCCGAGCAATAACAAGGGAATGGCAGAATATGGTGCTAGTCACGAAGAGGTGCTATGGAAAGGATGCAGAGCCCCAGTATTGTTTTCTTCTGTTATTAAGTTATGGATAAGGCAAGAAAATAACGAAGATCTCCGACAATTTAATGTGAAGAAACTATAGTTGAACCTCAGATACATGATGTAGAGTTCCATGTGCATACTTTCTGAGACACAGATACAAAGGTTAGAGACCCAAGTAGATGTGCACAATATACACGACCTAGAGCCTAAATACACGCAGTGACGAGCCTAATACACTTGCTTTACAGCCCCTGATACAGTACATGTTTTTAAGAATCACTAATACATACTTTAGAGCCCCTGACACATGCTTTAGAGCACTTGATACATGCTTTTGAGCTCCTGATAAATATTTTATGGTCTCTGATTACACGATGTTTAGTCCCTGATAATCAACCAGCATTAGAGTTCCCTGATATAAGTTTTAGAGCCCAGATGCATGTTTTAGAGTCTAGATATATATTTTAGACCCCAGATTCATATTTCAGAGCCCAGATTCATATTTTAGAGCCCAGATTCATATTTTAGAGCCCAGATTCATATTACAAACCCCTGATACATCTATGAGCGACCCCTAGAGCAGCGTTGGTGCCGTCTGGTCTGTCATTAACCCCACTCGGCTCGTTACCATGGCAATCAAGATATTTTTTCACCGGCTTCGGGTCTGTAGGTGCGCGCGTCCCTCCCTTCACCCCCTTCATCCTCCCTCACCCCCTTTCACTGGCTCCGTGCGTGGGGGAGATATGTGGGGGGAAGTTATGTGGAGAGGGGAGTTCTGAGGAGTTATGTGGGGGAGTTAAATGGACAGGGAGTTCTGAGAAGGAGGTTATGTGGGGGGGAGATTATGTGGGACGTTGAGTATGTGAGGAGTTTATGGGGAGAGTTGTATTTATGGCAGCATATGTGGACGGAAGGAACGTGTGGATGTGGAGAAGGCAGTGAGGGTTGGGGGGTGTCTGTGGGTGGAGGGGAGGGGTTTACGCCTGTGTATGTGAGGAAAGGGGGGTATGTGTGTGAGAGGAGTTGTGAGTATGGGGGGTTATTTGTGTTTACAGATGGAGCGGGAGGGGGGTGGAGTACTAAAAACACAACAACTGATCTATTGATCTTTTTGAGGCCTCTTGTTGTACAGTATGCTGTTAATACGACACCTTCAACAAATCTAAGGACTGTAAAGTAAGAAGGTTCACTTACCCCCAGCTGCTATCGGATTGAGAAATTTAGGTGCACTATATAGAAAAAATGCCATGGAAATAATATACTTAAAGAGAAATGCAAAAACATAATCAACACTGTCTTAATGTGTTGAGGAAATATAACAGTTAAGTGAATAAAGTAAATATTCTGCTCTTGTAACCTCTATGATCTAGGACAAAGAGAGAGGAAAAAAAGTCTGAGGCTTGTATGATCCACGTGCCAATGTGCTCAGCTGGGGAATAGTTAGATAATCATTCAAACAAATATTA
>NC_137042.1:24714278-24744278 GCF_032717465.1 Coenobita brevimanus
AAGTGGATCAACCATGTAGAACATTACAGTACGTAAAAGTTAAAGTCACTTGGTGTCATTTGACTGAAGCAACTTAAAAAGCTCATTGTAACACACTACGTGAAAGGTAAAGTAACTTGCTGTAACTTGGCTGCAGTAACTATAACAGCTCAGTATATTTCTTAATAGGCCTAAGCAGCTTATGTCGGTTAAAAAAATAGCCAAACCAGGAGAGACACATGAAAATCTCAAACTAGCACCGCGTCTGTCCAGATAACTCACAGACACGAAACAGAGCCATCGTCTTTTTCTCAGACTGTAGCTGCCACTTTCGTTATCCCGTATTTAGCAATTTTACATCCGTAGTATTGCGCCTGGAGGTGGGTGGGAAGTTTGGTTAGGGGCTGGGAACTGGGAAGGTTCAGGGAAATGGAGGGACGGAGGTTGAGTACATGGTTGGTGGTAGATGGTGGTTGGGGAGGGGGGGTGCCTGGAGGTAGAGTGGATGAGTGGTAGAGCGTGGGTGTAGTGTTGGTGGGGGCTGGAGGTTGAGTATATATATATATATTTTTTTTTTTATGTGTCCGACTCTGGGCATAGGCTTCACAGCCTGCTATCAAGGCCCAGCAGTCCTCCTACATACCATACACCTCTACATGTCACCACTTCGGCACTAACACCCACCATCCATATTGAATACATGCTAGGGCTGTCTCATACAGGACTGGTGTATTGGTATTAGCGGGGGTATTTTTACGACATGTCGGCGGGTCTTCTGGTAGATCAGTAAAGCCTGATTTAATGAAATTCAAATCCTTAAACAATTCCCTGCCCCAGCCGGGATTCGAACCTGGGTCCGTTAGGACTGCAGGCCACCTCTCTACCGATTGAGCCACCGATATGGTAGGGAGGTTGGAGTTACGGTGGGAGAAGTTGGGTGTCGAGTAGCGGAAGAGGGCTGTTGAGTAGGAGAGGAGGAAGGATGAAAGTGTGGGGGGCGAAGGTTAGGTGTAGCGTCGGTGAGAAAAGAATGTGTGTGTTATGGTGGTGGTGGTGGTGGGGTAGTAAAGGGGCATATGTTGTGGTGGCAGTGGTGGGGGTAGAGGGGAGGGCATGGGTTGTGGGGGCGGGGGAGGCATAGGAGGTGCATACAAGCGCCCGGAGGCTAGGCTAAATCCCCTTCCTATTGGATCTTGTTTGGGAGGCGATGCTATTTACCCCCGGTCTTGTTTTTCTTGCATGAGGCCGCTCGGGGTCCACCCAACAGGAATTGCTTTTTATGTCCAGCCAGATTTTTTTTTTTTTCCTTTTTTTCCCCTTTCACAGGCGGCGGTATGGACGCAGATTTTCCTTTGTGCATCATCCGAGGGGGCACACGGAACACTTTTTTTTTCTGTTTTTAAGCCAAATTGGAAACAGGGTGCCGGGAAAACATAGGGCCGTATTCTAGGTGGCATGGAAGACTTAGCAGCACCGATTTCCCAGCGATTTATTTTGCATGTTACGCACCCCTTTCACTCATCCTCTTGTACGTTACTGAGGCAACCTGTGCCGATGTTAAAAATACTTTGAATAACATGAAAGAGAATATCAAGGTGTAATTAGCATAATAAATCGTTAAGAAAAAGCTGCTATGAAATATCCTATGCCACCTAGAGTACGTCCCCTCCCCATGAAGGACCTATACCACGCACGATCGAGGCACGATGGGCATCACATTTACTTTTGATATACATATAAAATCCATCCTTCCGTCCACCCATCCTTCTGCCCATCCATAGAACCGTCATCCATTTCTTTATTTTCCCATCAGGAGTGTAGGGGCTTATTTTACAGCGTAGAAATTCAATCCATTCAGTACGATGAGGTCAACTGATGGCTATTTTTTCCTGCCAACAGCAGACGACTTTATTTATATTATGAGGAAAGCGCTCTAAACGAATATGATCCGTCAGGGCTCAATTCTTAGGACGGGTTGGGATTTACTGCTGACGTAATATCGCTCTGGGGTTATTGATTTATGTATGTCTCGACTGAAAATCGTAGCCCCAGATCCGTATACGTTCCGAATGGGTGAGGGAGAGGGGGAATGATAGAATAATGATGGATGGATGAATGAATAAATAACGTATCCTTTGTAGTGACGGATTAAGCACTGAGAAAGGAATGAGGACCCGACTGTGTGCTCACCTTTTCAACAGGAATGGGATGAAGCTGGTGACTAAGGGGGTGTTGCTTTCTGCTGCTTGTTCCCTGGGGGTAGGAAGAGAAAGGAAAGGGAGGTTACAATCACAGGGTGAGGAAAAGGTGTGTGTGTTTTACATCTGGGGAAGCAATGAAAAGATGAGGATACAGTCAGAGGGAGAGGAGGAAGGGAAGTACTGTTTTCTGCCTGTTCTCTGGGGAATAAAAGAAAGAGGATGTTAGTCTGAAAGTGAACAGGAAAAGGAATGTGTCATGTCTGGGGAAGCAAGGGTGGGATGGGGTTACAATCAGAGGGAGAAGTGATAAAGTAGTATTGTTAACTTACGCATGATATCTTGGGGAGTCATTGCTTGGGGAGATCATAATCAAGGAGTGAAGAGGAAAGGAGTTGGGAAGGAGTGAAACGTGATTAAAACTGTAGAATGAACATGAGGGGTAGAGTTTCATTTTATACCTGGGAAAGTATATCTTCTTTTATCTGGAATAGGTAGGGGGATGAGGTCAGAAAGGGGGAGAGTACCTTCTGAGTGGCGTGAGGATGGATGGGGTAGGATTTTTATCTATCTGAGAGGAAGGGAGGAAAGCAGGAATGGGGTAGGAATTTCATCTACCTGGGACGGGAGGGAGGGATGAGGGTGCTTCTGTCTATCTAGGGAGGAGAGAAACGCGAGTCAGGAAGAATAAGGGAAGTGTCTCTACATATCGGGGGATGGAGATGAAAGTGAAGAGAGATTGGGTGAGAGTCTAACTGGGAGAGGAGGAGAGACGTGGGGGAGGAGGGATGGGGGAATGTTTCTATCTGGTGGAAGGGGTGAGGGTAAAAGGGGATGAGGCGGTAGCTAGTAGCTGTATCTGAGGAGGAGTAAAAAAGACTGATAAGGGATGGGGAACGGTTTCTATGTAGTGAGGAGGATATGAAAATAAGGAGGGATTGGATGAGTGTTTTCTGTTTATCGTGGGAGGGGGGAGAGTAATGGAATAAGGGTGACGAGGGATGGGTAAGTTAAGAGAAGGAAGAAGGTACTCATGAGGCAAGATACAGATATAACTTTCTTATCTTTATAAGTTAATTGTACAACTCTAAACAAAAATGTAAAGGTACCCTGCTGCATCTCGAGAAGTCATTATACATCTGGAGCTCACCAATATTCTTAAGAATTACATCATTATCTACCGTTTATTGGGGTTGCAAAGTCATTCTAATCAACATCACTTTAATCTGCACAGCTCTGGAGATAATCAACACGACACACTCATAAAATAAACTAAAAGCTATACTAATGCAGATAGGTCAGGTTTGTGACGGCTGCATCAAACAACAAGGCCAGGTGGTGGTGGTGAGGACCTGAAAAGCAATGATAAATTCATCACATTCCCCATCAAGCGCACCTAACCTGCGTTGGCGTAAAATGAACAACCATCGCCCTTAGCACACAATCTGAAATTGGTAACGGTATCAAATTGTTAACAATCTCCACCACTTTCCCCGCCATGAGAAACTGAGACACACATTTCCTAAAAGACATTAGATCGACAAAAGATCATGATCAATTTCCTGTCATAAATATGATTCATTTTTATAAAAAGAATAAATTACATGAGAGTCAGACCACACCAGCCAAGAAACAAATTCCTCATGAACGCCCTTTCCATCAATACACTGTCGTAATTTTGAGATCATTTTCCACGATATGACGATACAGAATCTATCAGTGCATCCGGTCCTTCGAATAAAAAGCAATTCCTCGTTACGGCACGGATTTCTATCATAAATTTGTATATGCAACACAATCCACGCTTATCATAATCAGACACACTTTCCCCAGCAGACGTATCGTGCATATCTTATTACAGATGCGGAGGGGGGAAGGGATGAAGGAGTGACGAATATGCTCACAACACCCTACAGACATATTTGGCCTAGGTTGGTGTATGGGGTACGGCTGAGGGGTACAAGGGTTTAGGAAGGGGGAATACAGTCAACTACAGCTACTCCTTGTTAACCTACATCATACCACTTTATGACTTTTCTGTTCTACCTCCTATACCTTCTTGACCCAACCTCTTCTCCTATTCATTACCTTGTATAAAAAAGTAACTCCTTCATGCGTATCATGCAGGTATAACTAAGAAGTGGTGTAAGTGTTTTTAAGTGAGTAAGGATAAAGGACTGAGAGAGAGAGAGAGAGAGAGAGAGAGTATGTGTGATCAGGGGCATTACCGTCCACTGTATCATCCCATCCCTATAAACGTAACTACCTAGTATAGCCACAAAGGGGGTGTTAATGTTAAAGCGTGAAGATATTAAGGTGATTATTTATACTTGGCCCATAAAAAGGGATAAAAGTTGAGTAAAGGTACGAATGTGACGCTTATTTATTAGGTGTAAGAAAATGCTGGTATAATTTTGCGGAAAGGCGTAAAGAGGCATTTCCACTACGCCTTCTAAAGCGTATATATCAAGGGGAGTGTGGGATCTGGGTGTGACCTGTGTACATATCCTAATCAACACTCCAATAAATACTTACGCATAATCACAGCAGGTATATATATGGAAAGGCATAAATGTAAACACCTATACTTACTACTCAGAAAGAATAAACAGGTGTATATGCACGGATGTGATGGGCGTAGCTTATATATGTAGAAAGAGCAGGTGTATCTGGAGAATGGCGTAAAGAGAAGATCATCCTCACTACGCCCAAAGAAGCGTACATAACAAGGATGTGCGAGAACTGAGTATCACCTGTGTAAATATATGTATCAACGCTCCATAAAATATCTACGCAAATCAGTGTGTTTGCGAATGTACAGAAAGGATTACACACACACACACACACACACACACACACACACACACACACACACACACACACACACACACACACACACACACACGAGCAAACAGAGGAGTGTAGGTGTGGGTGTGACTGTCATACACGTGTTGGGAATAAAATAAGTGATGGAGAAAGAAAGCACGTTCATATGCCTAACATGCGTAATACAGCGAAGACAATTCTGACTGTGACTGGTTTATGCTGGGCAAAGGAATTCAAGGTGGCAGTTTCAGTGGTTTTAAAGTTTTCGTTACACCTCTTCCTAGGCGATTTATTCCGTGCACTAAGCCATAGGATACTCATGTATGTAACTGGTGAAACTATATCGATATCAAAACGACATAAATAGCATTCAAGTGATGTTAAGGTATAGTATGTTAGATAAATCGCTAAGGGAGCTATGCTACAAACCCTCTTATGTCACCTCGAATGCGACACCAAGTACACGCACTAGAGTACCCTGAGAAGTAAAAGAAAAACTGTCATGTTGGTGTATATTAAAAATATATATACAGTATATTTCGGAATAAAGTGATGGTCTTACATGGAGAAGGATCGAAATTTTGGGAAGTATACTGAGTTAGATGGTTTAGGCGTATTGTGGGGAGCTGAAAAACTGTGACGTATGCTGAGGGAATGAAAGGACTTGGAGTGTACTGACGAACTGAAAAATTTGGAGTATAGTAAAGAACTGAAAAGCCTGGGGTCTATCCACCAACTGAAAAGCCTGGCGTCTATTTACCAACTGAAAAGCTTGGAGTATACTAATGAAGTTTTGTATATACTCAGGAACTGAAAAGCTTTGGCGTATGAAGATGGAGGAATTTAGTAAGTTTCGCGTATGGCGGGAAATGGCTAGCTTGGATGTACAGTGAGTTGAAGAATGCTGGGAAAAAAAGAAAGAAACAATGAATGAAAGAGCAACATATCTAGGTGTACAGGTAAGGAGTCGCGAGGTGCTAATCATTCCCACCACAACGCCCCACTTTGCGTATGTAGCCACAGTCAGACCAGCGTATACGCTTAAGGAGGGGCTGGGGGTGGGGTAAGGGGTTGGACGGAAGGGAGGGCTGAGGTGGGGAATGGAGGGGACGAAGGGGGAAGGCAGGGGGGAGGGCAGCCAGACAGTAAGTGCGGCCTTGGGATGCCCCGGGTTCTGACTTTCACTGAACCTTGTGTCTGCAAACATTCCCCAGACCCGCCCCGTGGCAGGAAGATCATCTAGGTCGCGTTATTGGGTTTTTATATTCATGTGGTGGCTCTTTCGTTCTTTGCTTGTCACTCCTCTTTTTCTTTTTTTTTTTTGCTTATTAGCCATTGTTTTATTCTGGTATTCATTATTAATATTATTGTTATTATTATTATTATTACTCCTGGACTGAGTTTTTCGTCTTCACTGTCTTCTTCTATCTACCTTTAATAATTCATCTTATATCCCTCTCCTCCTCATTTTTGTCTTCCTGATCCTTTTCTTTTTTGTTCCTCCTCATTGTCCTCTTCCCTCGTTTTTGCTCCTCCCCTTCCTCTTCCTCTCTTCTTGCTCCTCCTCCTCCTCCTCCTCCTCTTTCATTCTCGCTCCTCGTTCCCTACTGAATCCCACTGTCCCATAACTCCTGCTTTCACCCTGTCAATCTGTCACACCCTTCATCCTCTCCCCTATCCTTCTGCCCCCCCTCCCACACACACATACATACATACACCACACATACACACACACCCTTCTTACTTTCTTATATCCCACCCATAATTCACCTAACCTCCTCCTGGTCCTCCTCCTGGTCCTCCTATTCACCTCCCAAACTTTTCCTCTTCCTCCGCCTGACTTCTCCACAAGTAAATATTCCCAATCCCTCTCCTTCCTTTACCTTAACTAGACTTCCTTCCTTTTTCTTCCCTTGTTCTCCTTCTCCTCATCCTCTTTCCTCAATCCCTTCTTCCACCACTTCCTCCTCACTTCTCCACAAGTACACTTTGCCCTTACCTTTTCATAACCCTGCCTATTCCCCATCCTCGTCCTCTTCCCCTTCCTTAGTCTCCTCATTTCTCATTAAGTCCTCTTCCCCTTCCTTAGTCTCCTCATTTCCCAACAAGTCCTCTTCCTCCTCTTCTAAAGCTGCTGCTTCTTCCTCTCCTCCTCCCAACCATCTTCTTACTTGCTTCTCCTCCTCCTCCTCCCCACTTCCCCAAAAGTACACCTTCCCCTTCTCTTCCCTTACCTCTTTCTTCCTTTTTTCCTCTCTTCCTTCTTCCTCCCCTTCCTCCTCCTCCTCCTCCTCCTCCTCTTCTTCATTTCCCACCAGTACACCTGCACCCACACCAACGAACCCATAAAACTAAATTAGCCCCTCCCTCTATGCAAATGGCCTTCCTTTCACCAAAACTATGCACGCCACATCACCATTCCCAGGGCCTTTGTCTATGGCGCGTTTCTTCTGATATGACGAAGTGGATGGCTGGGTGTATTAGATTGTTGGATGAATCTGACTAGTGACCAAACCAAGGAGACTCATTCGTACTTCGTAACTAGGGATTTGACTAGTAACCAAGGAGAATCATTCGTACTTCATAACTAAGGATTTGACTAGTAACCAAGGAGGCTCATGCGTACTTCATAATTAACAAGTTGATGAGTAACCGAGGGGACTCATTCGTATTTCATAACCAAGGATTTGACTAGTAACCATGGGGACTCATTAGTATTTCATAACCAGCCATAAGCTAGTAATGACGATATAGGAGTGGCCCAGTTCCGGCAGGTGAAAACAAACAAACTATAGAAGCCTTTGTGGGATATCCAACACCACTTCCTCATGAGTCTGTTTCTAAGGATGCAAACTCCACATACAGTCAGACAAACATTTCCTGCTACAGTTCTATTGTTATCTGACACGCTGTTCTGCCAATTCCCCCTCGTAGAGAAGAAGTAATGGAAGGCTATATCTAACTCCTCATCATTTCGAAGAACCTATATCCAGTCCCCTTACCATTTCGAAAAACCTATATCCACGCCCCTTCCATTTCGAAAAATTCTCAAAAAAATAATGATGTCTGGCGGCAGCTGGAATAAAATACAGAACATGTCCTCGTAGTAAAGAAGATAAAATGGCGAAACTTGCTGCTGTTATTGACGACGATGATGCTGTTGATGATGATGATGTTGTGAACCCAGGTAAGTTGCTCTTCTGCAGTCCACCATCCACCTTTTGGGGAAGAGGGAGGAACTTGAGGGACATTTGCATCATCAGGCAGTGGATCGACCCGGTATACTAGTGCCATCACACGAGGGCGTCCATCTCCAGGAAGAGCAAATCGCAAAAGGCCCCCTGGTGGTGATCGGGTTAAAATGACGAGAATACGACCGCCAAAAGGTCGTTCCTCTGTCTCACTCCACACCGAGGCTGGGAGTGGGTGTTTTATGGCTTATTTTAAGGCTCAGAAACTATGCAGGGGTGTAAAAATGGAGGTGTGTGTGTGTGTGTGTGTGTGTGTGTGTGTGTGTGTGTGTGTGTGTGTGTGTGTGTGTGTGTGTGTGTGTGTGTGTGTGTGTGTGTGTGTGTGTGTGTGTGTGTGTGTGTGTGTGTGTGTGTGTGTGTGTGTGTGTGTGTGTGTGTGTACTGGGAGTCATCAAGGCCACCACATTAATTATCCCTCTACTTTCCCTCCTGAGGTAGAGAGGAGGAGGAGGAGGAAGGTAGGGAGAGGGGGGAGTGGACGAGGGGAGGAGGACACTGGAGGAAGAAAGAGAGGAAACTAAAAGCCCAAAGAGGCAGCACAGAATATAGAGATAACAAGCACAGAGTTAAGGATGATGCTTTGAACAAGGAGGAAAGAGGAGAGAGACAGGGCTAAGAAAAGAGAAGGAGGGACTGGTGAGTGGAGGAAGAAGAAGAGAGGAATGAAGAGGATAAGAAGGAATTGAAAAAAAAAAAGAGAAGTACAGACAGCAATGGAATGAAACTGGTAAAAAGAACATAAATATAGAGTGAAGAGAGGAGTACGTGAAAAAGATGAGAAAAGAAGAAAAATCAGAGTTGTAGGAAAGATGTAACAGATGAGTATGGAAGTTGACAAGACGGAAGGTGAGAGGGTAAGGGAGAGGATGAATAAGAACAAGTTAAAGATGGGAGGAGCAAGAAAGGAAGAAAGAAGATGGATAAATACGAAGAACAAGAATGAAAGGAGGGGAAGAAAGACAAAGATACAAGAAGGGGAAAAGAGTGGGTTGAAGAAAGGATGGGGATAGAAGAGGCGTGGAAGGAAAGATGATAGAAGTAGGGAGAGAGGAAAGAGAAATGAAGAGGGAAGAGGCAGGACGACAGATGATGGAGGAGGAGGGATGGGATGAGAGTGATGTATGGAGAGGGAGGGAGTGCAGGAATGGAGGACAGAGAGGGAATGAAGTAGAAGAATTGGAGGGAAATGTGTGAAGGAGAAGTGAGTGGAGGGAAAGGACATGGAAAAGAAGGGATGAAGGAAGGGACTGATGGAAGAAGCGGGGAAGGAGGAAGGAGATGGCGGAAAGAGGAAATGAAGGAAGGGGGATAAGGGAAGGATAGGGTGGAGGAAGGGGGGGATGGAGGAAGGGGGATACGGAAGAAAGGGGTACTGAAAGAAGGGGGGATGGAGGTAGACTGTAGTAAAGAAAGGGGGGGGGGTGGAGGAAACAGGGAACAGGGAAAAGGTGTGGGGTGAAAGGAAGAACAGAAGAAAGGGGGAAGGAATGAAGGAAAGTAGAGGAAATGGAAGCTGCACACAGAATGGAATGAGAAGAATGGATATAAAGAGGTGGAAAACGGGGGAGGGGGAGAATGGAGAGAAAAAGCTGCGAGATGGAGAAAACAGGAAGGGGGGAGTAAAGGAGGAGGAGATGAGAGAAGACAGGAAATGGAGGGAAGAATTGCTGTGTCTTAAGAAAAAGAAGAAATATGACAGTGCTTCAGAATAATGACGATAATTAAGGGAGTGAAAGGAGAAAGGAAAAAGTTGGAGAAAGTTTACAGACGAGAGTGGCTGATGCAGCACAAGATGAGGAAGAGGTATAGACAATGGACAAAGTGTGAAAAACAAAATGAAAGTTAATATCACAAAGAGACCACCGGATGGATGAGCGCGAAAAATTCGGGTGAAAAACAAAAAAAAGGATAATAAAATGAAAAGGAATGAGAATATATTATAGAGCAGAAGAGGACGAACTGGAATGGTAAAAAAAAAATACAGAAAGGAAAGGAAATATAACTAAAAGAAGGAAAAGAAAACAATGTGAAAACAGGAGACTAGAAGAGGGAAGAAAATGAGAAGGGAGAACGCAAATACAAAGCACAAAGACAAGGCGTAACAAAGGGAAGGAGAAACAAAGAACAGGAAGATTACATCAGCATCATGCATGTATTAATAAATTACGAAGCGACGTGGAAAAGAAAAACGAAAAAAAAAAGAAACGAACGTTAAAGAAAAAACAACGAGAACCAATAAAAAGTAAGGAAAAATCAGAAAAAAATTGAACAATAAATCTCTCAAGACAAGAATAAGATGCGCAAAAAATAACAGGATAGAAGAGAAAACAAAAAATAAGATAATCCATAAAAAATACTATAAAAAGGAAGTCAAACAGAGGAAAGCCAGAGAATGAATAAAGGAAGTGTGACAAGAGGAAATGTGGAGAGGACGTGGGCGGGATGAGAAAGGTGATGAATGAGATGAATAATGAGGGAAGGGGGTGACATAGTGAGGGTTACGACACAGGAGGAGGAGGAGGAGGAGGCGAAGGAGGAGGAGGAGGAGGAAAAACGATTGTACCAGCGCATTATCTACCTTTTCTCTCTCTCCCTCTCTCTCCTCCATGACCCCAGTAACTTGCAGGCAGTTCCCTAACTTCCCTCCTTTCTCTCCCGCTTTTACTTCCCTGTCTCGCCTCTCCCACATGTCCAGCACTCCCCCTCTTCCACTTGTCCATCTTCTTCACATCCTCCACCCCATCCCCACCTTTCCACTTTTTCATTCACTTCTCATTCACGTAGGTTAGATCTCTGGTATAATAAGTTGTCTCCAGCAGATACCTCGATTCATGTATGGATGGTGATAATAATACGGTAGGTCTCAATTTTCTGTATATCCACTGTGCTCCTTATCCCTATTATCTCTTCATGCCTAATCTATTTAACATACTCTTTTCATATCCATCATTCTCTCTTGTTCTCTCCTTCTCCCCCACACCCGTCCCCCTCCCGCTCCCCTCTCCCCCCTCTTCTCTTATGTCTATAATCTTATTCCATCTGCTTTTCCCAGATCCATCACCTCTCCTGTTCTTCTCCCCCCCCCCCTCGTTCTCTTCTCTTTCCTTCTCTCATACTCAATCTACCTATGTAACTTATCTCTTCAAATGTTCTCCCCCTAAACTTGCCTCCCTCCCCCTCCAGGCTTCTCGTCATACTCACTGTTTTTAATATACCTCCCCCAAACCCATCATCTCTCATCTACTCTTCTTCCCCTCTCCCCCTCCTTCCCCCTACATCTCTATCCCTCCTACCTCCATCTCCCCCCACCCCCGCCCTCCCAGTCGCGTCTGGCATATCGACACTGCCGTGGCGGGATGAAGGTCAGAAGTGAAAGTGGGGGTTGGTTGGTTCTGTGGCCGCCAGTGCCGTCACATCACAGGCACGGCCACGCCACAATGGCTGGGGGCGCCGACCTACCTGACTGACTGCCTACACCACCTGTCCCTGCTACCTTCTGCCTCAATCCCTGCCTACGTGCCTCTCTCTCTCCCTGCCTACCTCACCTGTCCTTGCCTGCCACCCTGTCCCTATCCCTGCCTGCCTTCCTGCCTAAATCCCTCCTTGTCAGGCTACATCCCGGCAATCTGCCTGTCTCCAATCATTCCTACTTAATCTTCTACCTATCTTCAGTCCTTTCTGCTTGCCTACTTCCCTGATTACCTATCTTCCTCTGTTACTTTCTCCTAGCTGCACTTCTTGCATGGCCACATCCCTGCTACCTGTTCATCTCCGGCCATTCCTACTTTGCTTTCCTGTATTGCTGCCTGCCTCTCTACTCGCCAATATCCCTGCCTCCCTATTTACAACAAAATTTACCAAACTTTATTCATTCCTGCTTCTTTTCCTGTCTTCTTTCCTGCCTACATCCCTGCCTGCCTTCCTGCTTGGCTACTTCCCTGTTTGCACTTTCTACGACAATGGTTGTGTTAATGTTCGTAGATGTCTGCTTTCACTCCTTTCAGGGTCTTTGTCTGCTTTTCTCTGTTTGACGTCTTGCCATCCAGCATCTCTGTATTCTTCTTGTCTCGTGCGAATCTACATATCTGGCAACATCCTACTCACCTCACCACAGACCCATCTACCTCCTATCACTCCCTACAACATCACTCCCTACATCCAGTTACCCATTCCTGCCTCCCTGCATCCTACTTAACCTTCATAGTGTACAATTCTCCCCCCGTCTCCTACCTACCAAACCCCTAGCTTCTTATCCCTTCTCATCTCTTAGTCCTTCCTTTCAACCTCCATACAGTCCTGCTTACCTCTCACCGCCCATCATCCCTGGCTAGCTTCCAACGTATCTGTTTACCTCCTTATGTCTCCCTTCTCCTACCTCCATTCATTCATTCCTACCTTATCATACCCCTGCCGTCCTCCCGCTACAATTACCTACCCCTGTCCATCCCTTTCTCCATTCAGTCCAGGGATCGTATTCAGAACCTTTCTTGATCTTCAGGTTTGTACAGGATCGCATGTTTATATCTGTGACTCATACAGCTACCAATCACTACCCAACCAATGTACCATATATAACATGAAAAAAAAAAAAGATTATATTTAACCACTGGAGATATTTGTTATGGTACAATCTGGCTAGGATCCTTTATGAATACTGCCCCCTATCCCCGCCCTCCTCTCTCCATTACTGCCTATCCCTATCCCCTTACTCAACCTTCCTCCCCCTGACCCATCCCCCTGCCTATACCTCAGCACTAACCTGCTTGCCTACACCTAGGCTTACACCAAGCTTTCCTTTTCACTTACCTGATGCATACTTGCCTACCTGCCTGTCTGCCTGTGATCTACTCTACTATTTACCTGTGTTTGCCCTTACCCATTAGCAGTTATTTGTTTTTTTCACTATTTAACTAATTTACTTTCTACTTTTTATGAGACTAATCTCTTTGTGGTACTTTACATCCTATTAAATTTCATGTTATCTATCGACCTGTCTACATCATCAAAATATCAATATCAAAATACGTTTTAATATGACTACCGTTGGTTCATGAAAAGGTTCAGGTGAATTTCTATTATTTTTTTTTCTTTAGTCTGTTGTCTTCAGCCCCTCAGATAACCAGTTGCCTTTCTCTTCTTCCTCCTCAGATTTTCCACCGTCTGTCTGTCTGTCTGTCTCTCTTTCTCTCTCTCTCTCTCTCTCTCTCTCTCTCTCTCTCTCTCTCTCTCTCTCTCTCTCTCTCTCTTATCCTATTCTCATTAACTATACTGCCCTACCCCTGCCTCTGCTATTCTAACCTACTACACTTCACTCCTCCATCTACACCTACTTCCTTTCTTCTCTCCTTCGTCCCTTCACTTCTCTCCCTACCTTTCTCCTCATCCTTCCACTCCACTACGCATCACTCTGTCATAATACGCCTACCTTCCACCTACGCCTCTCTCCATCACTTTTTTTTTTCCCGCCTGTCTTACCACCTTCCTACGCATTTCTCCTCCCTTCATGCCCACTTCTCTAACTTTCTCTTTCCTCTCTCTACCTACTTTTCATTTTTTTTCCTTTCCCTCCCTCTACAACGACTATTTCTCACTTCTCTCCATCTTCATCCTCTCTCCTTCTTTCTACGACGACCATTCTTTCCTCTCCTCTCCATCTTTCTGCTCTCCGTATCCTTCTTCATCTTACGTGCTACTTCTCCATCCTACTACTCCCTCCTTAACCATCACCTCTCTCCATCTCTCTCTGTTCCTCATTCTCTACTGTTCTTCTCCTCTCTCTACCTTCCCCCACCTACATCCCTACCTCTCCCCTCGCCTCTCAACTACTTTTCTTTCCATCCCTCTATGACTTCTCCCCTACATTTCTTTCCCTTTCTTTCTCCTCCTTTACACTTCTCTCTATTAATCACTCTGTTTAACTCTCTAGCTTTCTCTCCGTACCTCATCACTTTTCTCCCTCAACGTCTATTTTCTTCCTCCTCTCTCACTCACTCTACTCTTTCCTGTCTCCCTTCCTTCCTGTCTATCAGTCTTATTTTACGTTTTCCTCCATCACTATTCCAACACCCCGAGAATTTCTTCTTTCTGCTCCTTTATGCTTTCATCCCTCCCATGCCTCTTCATCTTTCTGCCTCCCTATTTTTTTCTTTCAGTCCCTCCAACCTTTCCTCCTTTCCCTCCCCACCTTTCCCCCTTCCTCTACGCCTCCTTCCCCACTTACCTCCCTCTCACTCCCCACCTTCCCCCTTCTTCTCCGTCTTCTCCTACGCAGCGTCAACCGTCCACCCATAAAGAACTCGAACAGCTGATGAAGGGAACATATGGCGGGCGTAACTGGTGTGGAAAGAGTGGACTTTGGCTAATTTCTCTTGCCAGTGATAAGAAATTTGTGGGTTTGTGTGCGTACTTTCTTGGCAGTAAAATTAGGCTGGACTAGAAAGCACTCACACAGCCCATACATCTGCCAATGCCATTGCCATTAAAAAGGATCCGGATCCAGATCCGTGGATATAGGATCCGGATCCGGATCAGGATCCGCCCCAATACTCAATCAAATCTTTCTTGGTCCATGACCCACTTTTCCACAAAATTTCATTCAAGCTCACTGAGAACTTTTGGAGATATTTTGGGAGATAACTCCTGCTCCGGATCCGCCCCCAAATTTGGTCACTTTTTGCTTCGCCCAAGGCCCATCCATACACAAAATTTCATCAAAATCCGTTCATAACTTTTTGAGTAATTATGCTAACAAATCCATGGATATAGGATCCGGATTAGGATCCGGATCCGCCACAGACTTTAATCAATTCTTTCTTGGTCCAATGCCCACCTTTCCACAATATTTCACTGAAATTCACTGAGAACTTCTGGAGATACTGTGCAGCATACTCCGGATCTGGATGTGGATCCGGCGATAAATTTAATTATTTCTTCCTTGGCCTATGGCCCACCCTTCCACAAAACTTCATCAAAATCCGTTCATAATTTTTTGAGTAAGTCTGCTAACAGCAAACACAGACAGACAGACTGAGAGACAGACAGGCAGACAGACAGATAAAAAAAAAAAAGGCAAGCAAAACATAACCTCCTTGGAGGAGGTAAATAATGTCAGTTTGTTAGATACAGACAAATATATTTCAGTTGAGAGAGAGAGAGAGAGAGAGAGAGAGAGAGAGAGATTAAGTAAGAGTACATTGGTGGTCTTATATCATCCATCTTCTGTTACACAAAACCGCATCTCTCTCTCTCTCTCTCTCTCTCTCTCTCTCTCTCTCTCTCTCTCTCTCTCTCTCACGTGTTTATGTTTGTGTTAGCCAGGTCTACGTTAACTCAGCAGGCACACAGACCGGCCGGTAGCTAACACAGATTAGAGTTCTGTGTGTGTGTGTGTGTGTGTGTGTGTGTGTGTGTGTGTGTGTGTGTGTGTGTGTGTGTGTGTGTGTGTGTGTGTGTGTGTGTGTGTGTGTGTGTGTGTGTCTCAACCCCTGGCGTAATGTATCAACACAAGGGAAAGGCAGTGGACAAATTTACATGAAGGATTCCGTGAAAGAATAATATGCAAATGACAGTGGTGATGCAACGACCTACACTGCTTACACTGTCAACAAACCACCGTGACTCTGAAAAGAATACAAAGAGAGAAGAATACAAAGAAAAGAGTGAATGAGGAAAGAATGCGGGGAAAGGAAGGAAGAGGAATGAATGGAAAGGTGAGAATGCAGAGAAAAGAATGCAGTGAAAAGAAGCCTGAGAAAAGAACGCTAAGATGAGAAAGCAGAGAAAAGAATACAAAGAAATGCATGCAGTGAAAAGAAAACGAAGAAAAGAATGCAAGGTAAAGAATGCAGAGACGAAAATGAAGAGAGAGGAATACATAAAATGAATACAAAGAAAAGAATGTATATACAGAGAAGAGAACACGGAGAATACAGAATACTCAGACCAAGACAGAGAATAGAAAAGAACAAACAAAAACAGAAAAGAGAAAACAGGTAACAGAAAGTGACTCTAGGGCATATTCTAAGAGGGATAACTAGGATACGGCCCTGTGTCACACTGAATGCTACAGAAATATAAAAACATATATGCTTCACTGAGAAATAGTTTGACATGCTATGTGTGTCTAATGATTATTTTATATACACAACCAAAGCGTTAACCAAAGCATGTAATTAATTCCTATCTCCAACAGCCTAACTTGAAGGTGTCTGAGTCGATAAGTGATCTTGACCAATTTTTTTATATGCAAATTTTCGTAGCAGCTAATTCTGTCTGACACCCTGTGGCTTTGATGTGGCGTGGCTTGGGTTCTAGTTGGATGTATTTTTATTCACTTTAATATTCACTCTATTTTGGCTGTGAAGTATTTGGTAGCTGCATGAAGTAGGATAAAATTATAGACACACTATACTAACTCAAGCTCGGGAATGTCTGTGAATAGGATCACTGGGGTATGTCAGGTGTCCATACTGAGGCGAGACGGGAGGGCCATATTGGGCTGTGAACCAGATTGTGTAACTGTAAGAGGTGCCCAGGCTTGGCCCTTGACCCCTCCCCTCACCTTCCTTCTACTTTCTTACCCTCCCGTGCCCCTTTCTGTTCCCTTCCTATCTTCTTCCCTTCCCCAACCTCTTCCCTTCTCTCCTCTCCTCTCCTCCCCCCTCCCCTTCCCCAACCTCTTCCCTCCTCTCCTCTCCTTCCATCCTCTTCCCTCCCTACATCACCTCTCTCGTTTTCTTTCTCTTTCCTCTCTTCCATTCCCCTTCTCTCCTCTCCTCCCCTTCCGTTTCCTACATTTTCCACCCCTACCCTGCCCTGCCCTCCGCTGCCCTGTCTGCGACCCTTGACCCGACCTTTACTCTCCTATCTTCACCTCCCTCTCTTTTCCTATCTCTCCACCCCCGGCCTTCCCTGACGGCGACCCTTGACCTCTGACCTCTCCTCTCCTCTCCTATCCACCCTTGTCCTGCCTTGCCCTGTCCTGCCTTGCCCTGTCCTGCCTTGCCCAGCCCTGCCTTGCTCTGCCCTGTCTTCCCTTACCCTTCCTACCTTGTCCTTTCTCGTCTTCCCTCACCTCCTCTCTCCTTTCCAGACTGCCCTATTTTGCTCTGACCGCGACCCCTGACCTCACCTCACCTCCCACTTGTTCCGGTCACCTGTGAAGCCGCGTGAAAGGCTGTGAAACCTGATCTCACGTTCTTTGGTTTTTATAGTTACTCCGACTGCCTTATGCGTTTATCATCCCATCCTCTTATCTTTTTCAGTGCGATAACGTCCCTTTATATTCAGATCTTCCTACAGTCAGATGGTTTATTCAGCCATGAGGAGACATCTTGTAGTCAGAGGGTTATGAAGATACCAAGATGCTTCACCTTTCAACACTGAATAGAATCTGGTGCTGGTAGATGGAAGCCTTCACGCGGTGGCACTGATATAATCGGCGGGATCTACTCCCTCCCAATATCCCGCAAAGAGGACGCTAGACCGCAGGAAAAGGTCAACTTCAGCCTGCAGTCCACCGGGTTCACGTCTAGATGAGCCTGGGGCCATTATTACAACAAGCGGAAACACTCCACACTCAAACCTCCATTATTCCCCTCCCAATGTGCAATTGTCTATCCATGTCTGCGTTAAATAATACCGGGAAGTGGCGTGACGTTAGAAGCTGTGAGAGGAAAATAGTATGACTTGTGACAAAAGAAGCACTATCATATATACAATCCTTCATCATATACCTACCATAGTGTGAGATGATACGAAGTGGCATAACCTTCGTAATTATGAGACAAATGATGTGCACCACCACCATCAACCACCACCACCACCACCAATAACAACAGCAACAACAACAACACTAACACACCCATCATCATTATCGCCAACGTAACTCTAATTCCTACTCCAAAAATAAGAGTGTGTGTGGAGGATTAACTTCACGTGATGAATAGAGGGCCAATTCCCCAATATTAAGTGGGGAATTGTTCCATATCCAGCCATCCACCATGCCTCTAAGAACCTGTAATTTTCCGCCGACATCTGTGAGTGGGGAGGGGGGTGGGGGAGGGAGGGTCTGGGTGAGGATAGGACGTACGGCAACA
Organism: Coenobita brevimanus; assembly: GCF_032717465.1. Lineage (NCBI taxonomy): Eukaryota > Metazoa > Arthropoda > Malacostraca > Decapoda > Coenobitidae > Coenobita > Coenobita brevimanus. Next base: position 24,732,630 of record NC_137042.1, read on the forward strand.
GACGGAGAAACCCAGCCCTCTGCCTGTCTGTCTGTGTGTATGCTACTGGACCAGACCGCAAGACCGTCCCCTCCTCAAGGTCTCTGATCCACGTGTCTGATTAGGCTCTGAGTGGGGTTTTAATAACAGAAGCCATATTACATAGAAACATGTATCTTTCTCTACCTGCTTATCCATCTAGCTCTCTATATACCTATCTACCTACCTACCAACCTACCTACCGACCTACTTATTTATCTATCTATCTACCCATCTATCTAATGCACTACTGATTAGGCTTTGAGTAGTGTATTAAAAAAAGGGATCCTAATTACACAGCATATTAATCTGCCTACAATATGTATGTCTATCTCTCTCTGTGAACCTATCTGTCTATCTATCTATTTAATCTATATTTATCTATCTATCTGGCTATGTCTATCTATCTACATGTCTATCAGTTTGCTATCTGTCTCCGTCTGTCTGTCCGTCTGTTGAATGGCCTGTAAGTGGCATATTAATAACAAGATCCATATTACACAATATGGTCAGGCGCGCACACACACACACACACACACACACACACACACACACACACACACACACTCTCTCTCTCTCTCTCTCTCTCTCTCTCCCTCTCATTAATTTCTATTTAACGACCCAAACATCGGTCTTCCCCAAACTTAGCTCTCTCTCTCTCTCTCTCTCTCTCTCTCTCTCTCTCTCTCTCTCTCACACACACACACACACACACACACACACACACACACACACAAAGTAAACCACAGAACCACACAGACCACAAATAAAGGAAAATAGCCACATAAACACCACAAAGAATATCTCGCATACCACAAACACCACCAAAACCTCCACAAACGTCATCACACTAACGCTACTAACACCACAAACAGAACAAACACCATCACATACAAGAGCAGCAAGAGCAAAGAAAATACCTACATCAACATAAAAATCACAAACATCTCTCACAACACCACCACGAACAAGAAAAGTATCACTGTAAAAAAAAGTCTATCGCCACCACAAAAACCCCAACCACAACTACAGTCTCCCCAGTCCCCACCACAGACACCACCACAAACACCATCAAACAGGAAAAGCATCACTGTAAAAAAATCAGATACCAGTCGCCACCACAAAAATCTCAAACACCGCTGCATACACTCCAATCCCCACCACAAACACCATCAAACAAATGGACCTTCGTTACTACGCAACAACTAATGACACTTAACAAGGCAATCAGGTAGCCTTGGACGTTAACAGAACAACAGTACTTTAACAGTGCATTACCATCACAACCTTTTGTAGTGTACGAAATTAAGGTAACAATGCGTATAAGTGCCCATATTATCTGAAACAATGAGCTGGTTCTTTTATTAGTACAGCTACAAAATAAGGGTTAATTTAGAAAACATCCCCTCATCTTAGAAAGAAAGGAAAGAACAGAGATGGGTTGAGAAGAGGAGAGAGAGAGAGTGAGAGAGAGAGAGAGAGAGAGAGAGAGAGAGAGAGAGAGAGAGAGAGAGAGAGAGAGAGAGAGAGAGAGAGAGAGAGAATCCTTTATACAATAATTTACTATAACCACACTTTACACAGGTAATTAACTTTAACATGTACAAGAAAAAACCTACAACCTGTAAAACTTATTCACAACACAAACCTACATCTCACGACACATGAAAAACAGCAGCAACATCAACACGCATGCATGCCAATATCACAAGCACTCCTTCACTGATTTCTCATTTCACCATCAGGGATTAAGAAAAGTTGGAAATATTAAATGATCCCTACACCATTCCTTGGCAAAAATCAGTCACAACTCGAAGCAAAACTCCACAACTTGCCATGACAACTCTCAACAGTCACTCACAACCCACAAGGAAGTCTAAAGTACAAGCACCATCACACTAACGTCTCATCATCACCAACAAGTATTCAGCAATTAGTAAAAAAAAAAAAAGTCACTCTACCTTCTTGTAACAATTGAAATAGCAAAACCCCACAACCAAATCTCTCCACAACAACCCACAACCCACAAGCAAGCCAATAAGTAAAAACCCTGCCACACCAACGTCTCATCAACACCACCAGGTACTCAGTAAATCTTCGAAGACAAATGGGACTTCTTAAGGCATTACCAGTAAGAAGAAAGAGGACCTGCAAGCCACGCCCGGGGCCAAAGAGATACCTGATGCGGTTGTAGGGAGGAAAGCTGATGTGTGTTGGATGATTCGTTTGCTTTCTCAGGCACCAGAGGCTAGGAAAGTTGAATGGAGAAGAAAAGAACAGATAAGAAACGAAAATAACAGGAAAAAAGGAAGAGAAAACCAAGTCACTGATTACTAACTAAAGGTTATAATACCTGGCGGCGGGACAACGTGACCGCGACACACACACACACACACACACACACACACACACACACACACACACACACACACACACACACACACAGAAAGAGAGAGAGAGAGAGAGTCAACCAGGTGACAAAATTATTTATGCTTATATTTAAGTGAAGGAAACACATTATGGTTGACGGCAGTATCTACATTGATCAGTACCTGTTTGATAAAAATCATCAAAAGAAACTGATATTGTAAACTCTGTGAAAGTTTTACAAATATACTACAGTCAGAAGGCTAATACACCTTTTTCTTAAATATATTGGAGTGTACCAGTAAATATCTTTTTTCTTATTCCACGCGTTGCCTACTATCGCTCTATGGCCACTCAAATGAACCGTGTTTTTATAGGAACAACTCTAGCATTATATTCCAGCTAACGTCAAATATTTCTAGACTTCTTGAGACTCAATCACTGGGGGCAAAGTAATAATACATTGCAGATAACGCCTGACGATATTTTTAGCTGAGCAAATCATATGAGATTCAGTATGTATCTGTTCATCTACCTATCTATCTATCTATCTATCTATCTATCCGGTCCCTATTGCGCCGAGTAAAATCGTGTGAGATATCAGAACGCAATGATAAGACGTTTTCGTACTGAAGGGGTTAAGTATTTTAGAACTTAGGAAAGTTCATCTATTCTGTTGGCTTCAAGTTCATTTTACTCAGTTAAGAAACTGCCCTTCGTCCTCATAATGCAAAATGGATACATCAGTTAACTAAAAATCAGTTTACAAACTTAATATTCATGATCAGATCATTAAATAGTACTGATAATATTGCTGCAGTATTATCATGTGTTAATCCATTAAGCAGAGTATATGCTCGGGTCTTCATCTATTTATTTGCTGACAGATGCTATATTCCGGAGTTCATTAACGGGGTCTGCGAGAAAAATATCTCTTCATCCAATATTCACCTTATACAACCCTAATCTTTCACGTCTTCCTTTCGCTATCATCCATTATTCACTTCCTTGTGTATTCATCATTATTTCCTCTCCCATTACACATGCCACTCACGCCTCATTATATCTTTACATATCTTATTCTTTCCCCCAACTGCAACTTAAAGAATCCTCTTCATTTTTCACAACTACCGTCTCCTGTAACTTTTCTTTCTCCTGTTTTCACCATTCACTTCAACTGTCTCTCTTTATTCCCGCTGTTCACTCCCCATTTCGCTTTACAAACTTTATGAACGTCATCTTTTTGCTCTTCCATTTACCTCACTGACCTATCATTAATTACTTCCCTTCGTTTTCATCACACTTTGCCTCATTTTATTTTCATTCCCACTCCTGTTTTTCTCCATACACTTTTCACTCTTCTCTATCCCGCATTTATAAGCCACAATAAATGAATGAAAAAATACAAATAAAGGCAGAACACACACCACCACGGCAGTGGCTTACTATCTTTCGGGGCATAGAAATTCCCACGTCGGGCTACGGTTCAGGACGATCACTTTATTGTTCCACAAGACCGTAATTACTTGGCTTACGGTCCAGGCGAAGACAAAGTACTGTGTCTCGGTGTTTGCCTCCCTGGTAGTGACCGAGATCTCGCAAGAAGGTAATCACGCGGACGCACAAACAAACGAGGAAGAAAATGAAAGAGTTGGACGAGGAATATTGTTTTCTTCGACTGCGTCATCTCCGACTATCAGCTCTTGGCGTGATGAAAAAACTGATGTGATATTTCCGTATATAAAACTAATTACTGTAACTATGAAATTTATGTATACTGCATAAGTATACGGACTTGAGCATCTGTGCAAAGCTAGATATATTCTAGAAAAAAAAAAAATCACTTGACAGCTGTATCTCACCCACGCACTCACTCCACACCTACCCACACACTCACTTCACACCCACCCATACACTCACTTCACACCCACCCACACACCCACTTCACTCCCACCCACACACCCACTTCACACCCACCCATCCACCCACCTACACACCCTACACAAAACAAGTTCAGCACAGTTACCCTCCGAGAAGCCGTATCCGCCACCCCAACAGAAAACGGGGTGTGAGGAGGAAAACGGGGTGCGAGGAGCGAGACCGGAGTGCCAGCTGTATGATCCAGGGAGCCGCCCACCAACCAACCAACCCACCACCACACGCACACACGGGCCGAGCGCTGAAGGCTTACTGAAACCCCAGACCGGAGAGAAAGACAGCGGCGGGGTGGGGGAAGGGGAGAGAGAGAGTGTGAGAGTAAGAAAGAGTGGTGTGGGGGCGGGGTGACCTAACGACCTCGCTGGGTCAAGCACCTGTCCCCCCACACCTCCTTTGTTTACATTTTATAAAGTGATCACTTTTACCTTCATCTTTGTTTAGCTTTGTTTACTTTTTACGTAATGACGCTTTACGTTTACTTATCTGTGCTAACTTTGTTTATATTCACGTTAGCTTTGCCTTCTTTACTACATATAAATGATCATCGTTTTACCTTTATCATTGTTTACTTACATGATCACCTTTATACCTTTGTTTACCTTTGTTTATCTTTTTTACATTAAGAACTCTACGACAAAACGAAGATTCATGAATAAACTGAACTGCTATGGAGGTTTGTTAACCTGTGGAATTAGTTAAGATCCTTTATGAATGGGAACCCAGACTTTTCTCTCCCAACTCAGTAATATTTCTTCCTCCCATGACACACCAACTTCCTTTACCTACTATATTATATCTCCACCTTCTCATTCTGTCTATCATTCTCCTTCCGAATACTCACCTACCGTACTCTTATCAGTCACTCTAACTCACTGCTCAGGATAATCTCTACCGCGTCCCTCTGTCTCTCCTTCGTTCAGTTTCACTTTTTTTCTGTCACTCTTTCACTCGCGCTCTCCTCATTCGCCAGTCGTCGCATACGACAAGTGGACAGCCTCTTACCGCGTCCCTCCAAAGTTTTCTCGGCGTTCCTTTCCTTCTTGAAACACCCGAATCTCGTACTCAAACATCGTCTCTCCTTTTCTCTTACTCCTTATTCGCTCCACATGACAGGTGGAAAACTGAGTGTGCATCCTATCTCACATACTCTCTTATGCTGCCATTCCACTTCGTTCTCGGTCTTACTCCCCTTCCAATCACTCAAATCTCAGTTTCACAAAGTCTGTCTCTCGTTCTCCATTTGCCTCACGATTCGTATTGTTGTAGGTTTATTTGGTTTCTTGTTATCTCACCTTAACGGTTTATTTTAGCGTGTTATACCTGAATGTGTTCTTGTGTTAAGTCATATTGATGTCGACACTGATGGCACAACTAACAGACGAGAATACTAACCTTCTCGTGGTCAGGACATCTTTAGTATACGAGTACAAGGCGATTATATTCTAAGAGTAGGTCATTCACCAGAACAACTTTTATTCTATTCTTACTACCGCCAGACGATTTCATTCAGCTGCGTCACAGGAACCTGGGAGAGTTAAAGAAAATAAACTGGTTAAAAGACGTACGAGGAGCTTCCTTACTCATAAGAATACGAGCCCATACGACAAATGGACGATAACTGAGCAAACAAGCTTGGGACAACCGATAATTATACATCAGACAAAAGAAACCTGCAGTAAACGAAGCTAAACTCACCTGGTGGGAGAACCCGTGGCTGTTTTCTCTCCAGAGGCAGGAGGAGCTACATGTGTTTATTGCTTGTGTTGCTGGGTACTTTCTTTAACTGATGGCTTGTAAATGTAAATAATTATATAGTCTTATGATGAGGTGTACTATGAAAGAAAGTTAAATACATGGAGAGATGGCATGACCGATAAATGCAAACTGTAGGTACAAAGAGATAAATATGAAGACTGAGATACAGTATATACAGACAGACTGATAACTGCAACAGTGATGAGACAGAAATAGGTATACAGATACTGGTGTAGGCAAAGGCAGGGAGAGGCAGAATAGCACAGATTGCGACAAATACAGATACGGACAAAGACAGGCACACAACTAAACAGACAATTACAGAAGGGCAAAAACAAGAGACGAGGAAGCACAAACAGCATCAACATAAGTTTGTACACTTGTACATGTATGCATGTACGTCTGCACATGTGTGTATGTACTCGCCCACGAGAGAGTGCGCACGCGTGGGCGAGTAGGCACATCCTGCTTCAAGCCCGCCTCTACCACTTTCTAATGACAATTCCCAGTTTTTTTGTTCTTTTTCACCCCCGCACGAAAAAGATGCTTCAATAGCTGAGTCTCGCCAAAACTTACTTGTCTGCCGGCAGTTTTTCTTCCTAGTTTCTCAAGTCACAAAGTAGTAAATGAAGCTTCTTTTAAACATTTTCTTGAACCTGCTTTGTATTTAGGTGACTCTACTTATTTTCTTCGTTCTCTCCACACTTGATTTTTCTCTTGGTTACTAGCACTAACTTCAATAGTTTTGTTCTGTCTTGATACACATACAGCAATTCAATATTGAAACATACCCATCCCCCAAGGCACACGAAGGCCAGGAAACACACCATCATAATTATCATTAGCATAATAATAATAATAAAAATAGTTTATAATAATAATAATAATAATAATAATAATAATAATAATAACAACAATAATAATAATAATAAAAAAGCAACAATAATAAAACATGAAATTGCTTATGATTTGCTACACACATGAAACTGATTACAGTACACATAATGAACTGTATTTACATAAAGTTTAAACAACCTCTAAGTGATCAAATGAACATATAAAACAGAATATAATTTGGACACTAATATCTATTAAAAAACTGTGGCAGTTAGGCACAAAAAATAAGATAATTTCAAAAAGTAAAAATTACACTTGAATAACCTCACAGTAGAACAAAAATCACAAAGCCAAATAGGCAGCTAAATTATCTGGAAAAATATTTAGATGAAATAAAAACAAATCATCCTCTACACTTCATCTCTCAATCATTCCTCACCTCACCGACGCATACCCCCACCTCTCTCTCTCTCTCTCTCTCTCTCTCTCTTGGCAAATCATTTCCACTACGAGTACTTCTCACCCCCTCTCACTTCTCACCTCCCACCTTTCATTCTCTCACTCTTTCACCTCTCACTCTTTCGGTTTCATCTCTTACTCACCCTTACTTCTCGTTCGTCATCACCTCTCACTCACCTACTCTCTCAAACAGGCATCCCCTCGCCCTTAAGAAAAAAAAAAAAAAAAAGGCTTAAACAAAATTATTTAGAGAATCCATACTTCAGCCAAGGTCAGGCCGTTCTCCCTTTTGACCCTGCTCTTTAACATATATCGCATTGAATTTAACAACCTGTTCCTCTCATTATCCTCAGCTATTTTATTCCTAGTTTGGCATGATTCCATTCAATAATTTTCCACAATACTGCTAACAGGTATAAAGGAAGACAAACAAACCCTGCTAACGAAATAAACTCCATGGCAGAGGGGAAGAAAAAAAAAAAAAAAAAAAAAAAAGGCCTATAACAAAATGATCAGTACTTCCTCGGACACTACCATGCTGAATGTTTAGTTACTGAGTGGGTACAAATACGCATGCATACAGTATAATTTTGTCGCAGGCACTCATACCATACGGTACTGTGCAATAAACAGACGCATCATCGTAATTTTCTACCCCTCCCCCCCAAAAAAAAAAGGTACACAATGTTAAAAAGGTTATTTCAAACCAGTGTCACCATCACCACCATCATCATCATCATGTTTCCAATTAACATTAAAAAAAAAACTAGTAACAATAAATTCAGAAAGTTAGTTGTTCTGTACATAAATTCAATGGCCAAAGTTTACAAACTTAGGTGTTGTTCTCAAGTTTTCTACATCACCAGCCACATACACGCCCTCCACTACGGGAAATAAGGAGGGTAAAAGAAATGACGGACAACTAAACTGTAAGGAAAGGAAACCAAATGTGTAAAGGAAAGAAATTAAATTAGAGGCCACTGCCAATTCTTCCGCTGAATTTTCCTAACAAACAATGATGGTATGCAATCACTCCGAGTCAGTCCTATATCATCCTGTATGTCAAAACGTGCCTATTCAGGCGTCCATATTCTTACTTCTGTATACGATGATTCTTAAAATGGTCGTCGCTGCATACAGGTTACAAATAATGGTCATTTATGAGTAAATGCCTTTATAAAATATCTTCATGAAGTCATGACTTAACATTAAGAGGGCTTATCTCACTCATGGTATGTATTTTACTTTTTTATGCAGGCACGAGTGAAGCAAAGTTAAAGCCCTGCAAAACCTGTCCCTTCCAAGGAAAGCTGAATAAAACGGAATTCAAAAGCAAGATGCGCTTATTAAGAGATGCCAAGACATACTGCATTTAAAAGCCTACACGTCATAGGAGGTAGGAAAGACAGGCTGAGAAACTCATTTCCTCAGCTAAGCCGTCCCAAAGTTGACCTGTAACATTAAGAAGTCATGGTGAGTACCGGTCAATTTTTGTACTGGAAGTCAGGCAGAAAAAGAGATGAGACTGTGTTGCCAGAAGGGTGCTGTGTGCCCGCCGTAATCGTGTGGCTACTATGTACGGTAATTATACTCTGACCAGGGGAAGCTCCTGCCATCTAATGGACTAGTCTACCTCGACTATCTCTTTAGGGGACAGAGGTTTACTTTAGTTATTTATTCTGGCTGCTACCTGACACTTTTAGCCAGACGAGAAAAGTCCATGCACAAAAATCCATGCACTTTTCAGCGTTAGATTATATTACAGGTGCAATGAAATTTTTAAACTTTTGCTATCAAGAATCTTAATTATTAAGCTTACTGCTGGAATGTACACTTACTAAGAGTCAAATCTATACAAGCATGGAAGCAATCTAATCAGTGTACGATTTTTTTGCCATCAATACTAAGGCAGGAAATTCAGATCTGTTGTGATAATCAGACAAGAATATTACTAGAGTAGCGCCGGAACATGGGGTGTGTTAGGAGACTGCGAGTAATGCTAGTGTTGTCTGGAAGGACACCTGGTAACAGCCACAACACGCTACATGGCAACGCTCTACTTAAGAACAGCTTTCCATGGTTAATTTATGTGAGTGTATGTGTGCCGAGAAAGAGAGAAAGGCTATCTGTTGTCTGTTAGGTCTTTCATGCTCATTTATCCCGTGTGTGTGTGTGTGTGTGTGTGTGTGTGTGTGTGTGTGTGTGTGTGTGTGTGTGTGTGTGTGTGTGTGTGTGTGTGTGTGTGTGTGTGTGTGTGTGTGTGTGTGTGTGTGTGTGTGTGTGTGTGTGTGTGTGTGTGTGTGTGTGTGTGTGTGTGTGTGTGTGTGTGTGTGTGTGTGTGTGTGCTGCCGACGAAGTAGTGTATACGTATTCGCTTCATATACGGTGCTGTTTATAACTTGGTGCTGTTAAGTAGCCATGACCTTTGTTGTTGACACTCCCATGTTTTGTCTCATGTTTCAGATACACATTAAATTTTCTACCTAATTCCGACTCCTAGGTACGACGATGCGCCATGAAAATTGACATTAAACATATTTCTTTCTTGACAGCTTGAATAGTTGCCGTAGTTGTGCATATTATAATCATAACCACCTCACACACTTTTCTTTATTCATCATCTTAGCTTGTTAGAACTGTCAATATACATCCTAAGACCAGAAAAAATGATGCAACATGCTGTAATCTTGATATTTAGAGGTCACAATGTGAGATGGCACGAAAAGCTGACCTGCAACATTACAAAGAATTAAACAACATCAGTACCCGTCCTCTCTCTCTCTCTCTCTACACACACACACACACACACACACACACACACACACACACACACACACACACACACACAATCAAGGACTCAAAGCCAGTTTTTCAGGTTATCGATGAAGGTGATCTGCGTGGGGCAAGCACGCATGCACCCCATCCATACATCCATCGCAAGCTCAATGAGGTAAAAACAGTGGGTTATAAATCGTCCACCCTAACCTGACTGAGATTCTCGTCCGTTCGCAGTTTGTTTCAAGCTGTTCAGTGGTAGAAAAAGACAATACTCCTGCTCTAAATCTTTTCCATAGCCCTTGATCATGACCAGCACCATAATTCAGAGTTGATCTCTTCTTACATTCAGAACTCTAGAGATCGAGATACCACAGTTTAGCGCTAGGTAATACTGAGCAGAGTATAATAACAGAGGTAAGCAGGGTGAACAAGCAAGGCAGACAAGAAAGTTGAGAGGGGCCCCATAACTCGGCTATACGGAATATCAAGCAACAGTGGTTAGGGGAAGGTGTGAAAAAGTAAGAGACTGGGAGCGGCATTCAAGCAATCAAGCAGAGGCGGGCATGGTAAGCAAGAGAAAGGACAAGGGGCCATGTAACTTGACAAGACAGAGTAGCAAGCAACAGGGTGGGGGCAGGTGCTGAAAAGGGAGGGGTAAGGAGTTGCATTCAAGCAGTCAGGCAGAGGCAGGGGAACCCACTGGGGATAATCGGACGAGGAAGGGGTGACTGGGGTTTGTGGGAGCCAGGGGAGCAAGCAAAAAGAAGTCGAGCAAGGAGGAGGCAAGAATTGAAGGGAGGGCAAGGGTGTGTGTATCAGGGGAGGGGGGGCGACTTCCAAGCAACGGACTGCGACCCCTTCAAGCAAACACAGACACAAACAAACGCTGCAATTCTCCCATGCAAGGGAAATGAATCGCGAGGTAAAGGGGCAAGGGGGTTGGGTTAGGCGAGATCAGATTTGCATGGAGATTACTGAGCTGGATAAAAAAAAACGGGGTGACAGTTCTGAAAAGGTAGGTGCTCCCTCTCTCTCTCTCTCTCTCTCTCTCTCTCACACACACACACACACACACACACACACACACACACACACACACACACACACACACAATTCTATAAGTAGACTAATAGGCAGACAGACAGCCACACATACAAAAGCAATGCTGACAAATAACATGCAAGAACGCGCGCCACGCACCCACTCAAGCACACACACACACACACACACACACACACACACACACACACACACACACACACACACGGCTCATAAATCACCGTCTTACACTCCACCTCCCCGAAGTCTCCCACAGGATGAAGGGAGAGGAGAGAGGTAAGGGGGAGGGGGGGAATAGAAGGCAAGAACACCATGAGACACAGACAAACGTGGGTAGTTGTTAACGTACGTGTGAACTGCTGTGACACCTGATAAAACACCGGTATTTGAGGCTTTGCTTGAGGAAATAATCTATTCCATACGTGCCACGGCACTAGG